>NC_143035.1:36285000-36387500 GCF_057628025.1 Oncorhynchus mykiss | reverse complement strand
TCCTCCTCCTCCTCCCCCCTCCCCCTCCTCCTCCTCCTCCTCCCCCTCCTCCTCCTCCTCCTCCTCCTCCTCCCACTCCTCCTCCTCCTCCCACTCCTCCTCCTCCTCCTCCTCCCCCCTCCCCCTCCTCCTCCTCCTCCTCCTCCCACTCCTCCTCCTCCTCCTCCTCCCCCCTCCCCCTCCTCCTCCTCCTCCTCCCCCTCCTCCTCCTCCTCCCACTCCTCCTCCTCCTCCCACTCCTCCCCCTCCTCCTCCCCCGCCTCCTCCTCCTCCCCCCTCCTCCTCCTCCTCCTCCCCCTCCTCCTCCTCCTCCCACTCCTCCTCCTCCTCCCCCCTCCCCCTCCTCCTCCTCCTCCTCCCCCTCCTCCTCCTCCTCCTCCTCCTCCTCCACTCCTCCTCCCACTCCTCCTCCTCCTCCTCCTCCCCCCTCCCCCTCCTCCTCCTCCTCCTCCCCCTCCTCCTCCTCCTCCCACTCCTCCTCCTCCTCCTCCTCCCCCCTCCCCCTCCTCCTCCTCCTCCTCCCCCTCCTCCTCCTCCTCCTCCTCCCCCTCCTCCTCCTCCTCCTCCTCCTCCTCCTCCTCCTCATCTACCATCAGCTGATATAGGTCAGTTATGCTGCACTTGTCACTCTGTCTGAGATCTCTAGGCTCTACTGTCTCTTTAAAGGCCCTGCCTGCCAGCTGCCAGTGCCATTTTCAGGGGGGGGGGGGTGTCTATGTAAAACGCCCAGCCCCATCATTCTTTGTCAGTAGGTGCCATAAAGGACTGTGGTTCTCAGTCCATCTCCTCTCTCTCTGCTCTCTTTCTCTCCTCTCTCCTCTCTCTCTCTGTACTCTCTCTCCTCTCTACTCTCTCTGCTCTCTCACTGCTTCTCTCTCCTCTCTCTCTCTCTCTGCTCTCTCTCTCCTTCTCTCTCTCTCTCTCTCTCTCTCTCCTTCTCTCCTTTCTCTCTCTGCTCTCTCTCTCCTCTCTCTATTCACCCGGCTAGTTTGATGGATTCCCCCCTCAGGAGATGAATTCAGATAGAGTTGTGTGGAGCCGTGATCTACTGCCTGTTTATATCCTCATTTCCTGAGAGAGACTCTCTCCATCAACAAACCCACAGAGACTCTCCACCAACTAACCCACAGAGACTCTCAACCAACTAACCCACAGAGACTCTCCACCAACTAACACAGACTCTCTCCACCAACTAACCCACAGAGACTCTCCACATCAATTAACCCACAGAGACTCTCCACATCAACTAACCCACAGAGACTCTCCACCAACTACCCCACAGAGACTCTCCAACAACTAACCCACAGAGACACTCTCCATCAACTAACCCTCAGAGACACTCTCCATCAACTAACCCACAGAGACTCTCCATCAACTAACCCACACAGACACTCAGTCCATCTCTCTCTCTCTCTCTCTCACTCACTCACTCACTCACTCACTCACTCACTCACTCACTCACTCATTCACTCACTCACTCACTCACTCACTCACTCACTCACTCACTCACTCACTCACTCACTCACTCACTCACTCACTCACTCACTCACTCACTCACTCACTCACTCACTCACTCACCCACTCACTCACTCACTCACTCACTCACAGTCATGATACACTACCAACACACAGACGCTGAACCCTACTGGTACCACACTGATAATTCTGTTCTGACAGTTTTAGTACATGATCCTCGGGCAACAGATTAACCCTTCACTTCTGGCTCCCTCCCTCCCCCTTCCTTCCCTCCTCAGTAGCCTGTATCTAATGAATGTGTTGTTTTACACCACATTAGTAGCCGGGGTAACAAATGATCTAACGAGCTACTAATGGGCTGTCTGTAATTGGTTCTGCAATTAAACATGTAGTTATGGGGTGCTCTTACTGGCTGGCTGGCTGGCTGGCTGGCTGGATGGCTGGCTGGATGGCTGGCTGGCCAATCTGTCACACATACAGTGGGGAGAACAAGTATTTGATACACTGCCAATTTAGCAGGTTTTCCTACTTACAAAGCATGTAGAGGTCTGTAATTTTTATCATAGGTACATTTCAACTGTGAGAGATGGAATCTCAAACAAAAATCCAGAAAATCACATTCTATGATTTTTAAGTAATTAATTTGCATTTTATTGCATGACATAAGTATTTGATCACCTACCAACCAGTAAGAATTCCGGCTCTCACAGACCTGTTAGTTTTTCTTTAAGAAGCCCTCCTGTTCTCCACTCATTACCTGTATTAACTGCACCTGTTTGAACCCGTTACCTGTACAAAAGACACCTGTCCACACACTCAATCAAACATACTCAAACCTCTCCACAATGGCCAAGACCAGAGAGCTGTGTAAGGACATCAGGGATAAAATTGTAGACCTGCACAAGGCTGGGATGGGCTACAGGACAATAGGCAAACAGCTTGGTGAGAAGGCAACAACTGTTGGCGCAATTATTCGAAAATGGAAGAAGTTCAAGATGACGGTCAATCACCCTCGGTCTGGGGCTCCATGCAAGATCTCACCTCGTGGGGCATCAATGATCGTGAGGAAGGTGAGGGATCAGCCCAGAACTACACGGCAGGACCTGGTCAATGACCTGAACAGAGCTGGGACCACAGTCTCAAAGAAAACCATTAGTAACACACTACGCCATCATGGATTAAAATCCTGCAGCGCACGCAAGGTCCCCCTGCTCAAGCCAGCGCATGTCCAGGCCCGTCTGAAGTTTGCCAATGACCATCTGGATGATCCAGAGGAGGAATGGGAAAAGATAGAGCTTTTGGTCTAAACTCCACTCACCGTGTTTGGAGGAAGAAGGATGAGTACAACCCCAAGAACACCATCCCAACTGTGAAGCATGGAGGTGGAAACATCATTCTTTGGGATGCTTTTCTGCAAAGGGGACAGGACGCCTGCACCGTATTGAGGGGAGGATGGATGGGGCCATGTATCGCGAGATCTTGGCCAATAACCTCCTTCCCTCAGTAAGAGCATTGAAGATGGGTCGTGGCTAGGTCTTCAAGCATGACAACGACCCGAAACACACAGCCAGGGCAACTAAGCTCCATAAGAAGCATCTCAAGGTCCTGGAGTGGCCTAGCCAGTCTCCAGACCTGAACCCAATAGAAAATCTTAGCTCTATAGGAGAACGCCCTGCCTCCAGCTGTTTGCTTAGAAATTCTAGGGACAATTAGGAGGCCTGCGTCTTGTGACCGTAGCGTACGTGTAGGTATGTACGGCAGGACCAAATCAGAGAAATAGGTAGGAGCAAGCCCATGTAATGCTTTGTAGGTTAGCAGTAAAACCTTGAAATCAGCCCTTGCTTTGACAGGAAGCCAGTGTAGAGAGGCTAGCACTGGAGTAATATGATCACATTTTTCGGTTCTAGTCAGGATTCTAGCAGCCATATTTAGCACTAACTGAAGTTTATTTAGTGCTTTATCCGGGTAGCCGGAAAGTAGAGCATTGCAGTAGTCTAACCTAGACCTCTACATGCTTTGTAAGTAGGAAAACCTGCAAAATCGGAAGTGTATCAAATACATGTTCTCCCCACTGTTTGCAGGAAGAATAGCCCTGATGCCAAAGACGCTGTTATGGAGCCTACAGCCATATCAGGGCTAAGGATATCCTATGGAGCCTACAGCCATATCAGGGCTAGGGATTTCCTATGGAGCCTACAGCCATATCAGGGCTAAGGATTTCCTATGGAGGCTACAGCCTTCAAATATGCTGTATTTGTGTATGTATGTACACTACCGGCCCAAAGTTTTAGAACACCTACTCATTCAAGGGTTTTTCTTTATTTGTACTATTTTCTACATTGTAGAATAATAGTGAAGACATCACAACTATGAAATAACACATATGGAATCATGTAGTAACCAAAAAAGTGTTAAACAAATCAACATATATTTTATGGTTGAGACTCTTCAAATAGCCCCCCTTTGCCTTGATGACAGCTTTGCACACTCTTGGTATAGTCCTTTTTAGCAAGTTTATTCAAAATAACACCGGAAATATCACATTTACATAAGTATTCAGACCCTTTACTGAGTACTTTGTTGAAGCACCTTTGGCAGCGATTACAGCCTCGAGTCTTCTTGAGTATGACGCTACAAGCGTGGCAAACCTGTATTTTGGGAGTTTCTCCCATTCTTCTCTGCAGATCCTCTCAAGCTCTGTCAGGTTGGATGGGGAGGTTCAAGTTCGTGCCCTGGCTGGGCCACCCAAGGATATTCAGAGATTTTTCCCGAAGCCACTCCTAAATTATCTTGGATGTATGCTTAGGGTCGTTGTCCTGTTGGAAGGTGTGTTATTTGTTATATTGTCTCTGTTGTATTAGTGGTGTTATATTATCTCTGTTGTATTAGTGGTGTTATATTATCTCTGTTGTATTAGTGGTGTTATATTGTCTCTGTTGTATTAGTGGTGTTATATTGTCTGTGTTGTATTAGTGGTGTTATATTGTCTGTGTTGTATTAGTGGTGTTATATTGTCTCTGTTGTCTTAGTGGTGTTATATTGTCTGTGTTGTATTAGTGGTGTTATATTGTCTCTGTTGTATTAGTGGTGTTATATTGTCTGTGTTGTATTAGTGGTGTTATATTGTCTCTGTTGTATTAGTGGTGTTATATTGTCTCTGTTGTCTTAGTGGTGTTATATTGTCTCTGTTGTATTAGTGGTGTTATATTGTCTGTGTTGTATTAGTGGTGTTATATTGTCTGTGTTGTATTAGTGGTGTTATATTGTCTCTGTTGTATTAGTGGTGTTATATTGTCTCTGTTGTATTAGTGGTGTTATATTGTCTCTGTTGTATTAGTGGTGTTATATTGTCTCTGTTGTCTTAGTGGTGTTATATTGTCTCTGTTGTATTAGTGGTGTTATATTATCTCTGTTGTATTAGTGGTGTTATATTGTCTCTGTTGTATTAATGGTGTTATATTGTCTCTGTTGTATTAGTGGTGTTATATTGTCTCTGTTGTATTAGTGGTGTTATATTGTCTCTGTTGTATTAGTGGTGTTATATTGTCTGTGTTGTATTAGTGGTGTTATATTATCTCTGTTGTATTAGTGGTGTTATATTGTCTCTGTTGTATTAGTGGTGTTATATTGTCTGTGTTGTATTAGTGGTGTTATATTGTCTCTGTTGTATTAGTGGTGTTATATGTTATATTATCTCTGTTGTATTAGTGGTGTTATATTGTCTCTGTTGTATTAGTGGTGTTATATTGTCTCTGTTGTCTTAGTGGTGTTATATTGTCTCTGTTGTATTAGTGGTGTTATATTGTCTGTGTTGTATTAGTGGTGTTATATTGTCTCTGTTGTATTAGTGGTGTTATATTGTCTCTGTTGTATTAGTGGTGTTATATTGTCTCTGTTGTATTAGTGGTGTTATATTGTCTCTGTTGTATTAGTGGTGTTATATTGTCTCTGTTGTATTAGTGGTGTTATATTGTCTCTGTTGTCTTAGTGGTGTTATATTGTCTCTGTTGTATTAGTGGTGTTATATTGTCTGTGTTGTATTAGTGGTGTTATATTATCTCTGTTGTATTAGTGGTGTTATATTGTCTCTGTTGTATTAGTGGTGTTATATTGTCTCTGTTGTATTAGTGGTGTTATATTGTCTGTGTTGTATTAGTGGTGTTATATTGTCTCTGTTGTATTAGTGGTGTTATATTGTCTCTGTTGTATTAGTGGTGTTATATTATCTCTGTTGTATTAGTGGTGTTATATTGTCTCTGTTGTATTAGTGGTGTTATATTGTCTGTGTTGTCTTAGTGGTGTTATATTGTCTCTGTTGTCTTAGTGGTGTTATATGTTATATTATCTCTGTTGTATTAGTGGTGTTATATTGTCTCTGTTGTCTTAGTGGTGTTATATTGTCTCTGTTGTATTAGTGGTGTTATATTGTCTGTGTTGTCTTAGTGGTGTTATATTGTCTCTGTTGTCTTAGTGGTGTTATATGTTATATTATCTCTGTTGTATTAGTGGTGTTATATTGTCTCTGTTGTATTAGTGGTGTTATATTGTCTGTGTTGTCTTAGTGGTGTTATATTGTCTCTGTTGTCTTAGTGGTGTTATATGTTATATTATCTCTGTTGTATTAGTGGTGTTATGTTGTCTCTGTTGTATTAGTGGTGTTATATTATCTCTGTTGTATTAGTGGTGTTATATTGTCTCTGTTGTATTAGTTGTGTTATATTGTCTGTGTTGTATTAGTGGTGTTATATTGTCTCTGTTGTATTAGTGGTGTTATATTGTCTCTGTTGTATTAGTGGTGTTATATTGTCTCTGTTGTCTTAGTGGTGTTATATTGTCTGTGTTGTCTTAGTGGTGTTATATTGTCTCTGTTGTCTTAGTGGTGTTATATGTTATATTATCTCTGTTGTATTAGTGGTGTTATATTGTCTCTGTTGTATTAGTGGTGTTATATTATCTCTGTTGTATTAGTGGTGTTATATTGTCTCTGTTGTATTAGTGGTGTTATATTATCTCTGTTGTATTAGTGGTGTTATATTGTCTCTGTTGTATTAGTGGTGTTATATTATCTCTGTTGTATTAGTGGTGTTATATTGTCTCTGTTGTATTAGTGGTGTTATATTATCTCTGTTGTATTAGTGGTGTTATATTATCTCTGTTGTATTAGTGGTGTTATATTGTCTCTGTTGTCTTAGTGGTGTTATATGTTATATTATCTCTGTTGTATTAGTTGTGTTATATTGTCTCTGTTGTATTAGTGGTGTTATATTATCTCTGTTGTATTAGTGGTGTTATATTGTCTCTGTTGTATTAGTGGTGTTATATTGTCTCTGTTGTATTAGTGGTGTTATATTGTCTCTGTTGTATTAGTGGTGTTATATTGTCTCTGTTGTATTAGTGGTGTTATATTATCTCTGTTGTATTAGTGGTGTTATATTATCTCTGTTGTATTAGTGGTGTTATATTGTCTCTGTTGTCTTAGTGGTGTTATATTGTCTGTGTTGTATTAGTGGTGTTATATTGTCTCTGTTGTATTAGTGGTGTTATATTGTCTCTGTTGTCTTAGTGGTGTTATATTGTCTCTGTTGTATTAGTGGTGTTATATTGTCTCTGTTGTATTAGTGGTGTTATATTGTCTCTGTTGTCTTAGTGGTGTTATATTGTCTCTGTTGTATTAGTGGTGTTATATTGTCTGTGTTGTATTAGTGGTGTTATATTATCTCTGTTGTATTAGTGGTGTTATATTGTCTCTGTTGTATTAGTGGTGTTATATTGTCTCTGTTGTATTAGTGGTGTTATATTGTCTGTGTTGTATTAGTGGTGTTATATTGTCTCTGTTGTATTAGTGGTGTTATATTGTCTCTGTTGTATTAGTGGTGTTATATTATCTCTGTTGTATTAGTGGTGTTATATTGTCTCTGTTGTATTAGTGGTGTTATATTGTCTGTGTTGTCTTAGTGGTGTTATATTGTCTCTGTTGTCTTAGTGGTGTTATATGTTATATTATCTCTGTTGTATTAGTGGTGTTATATTGTCTCTGTTGTCTTAGTGGTGTTATATTGTCTCTGTTGTATTAGTGGTGTTATATTGTCTGTGTTGTCTTAGTGGTGTTATATTGTCTCTGTTGTCTTAGTGGTGTTATATGTTATATTATCTCTGTTGTATTAGTGGTGTTATATTGTCTCTGTTGTATTAGTGGTGTTATATTGTCTGTGTTGTCTTAGTGGTGTTATATTGTCTCTGTTGTCTTAGTGGTGTTATATGTTATATTATCTCTGTTGTATTAGTGGTGTTATATTGTCTCTGTTGTATTAGTGGTGTTATATTATCTCTGTTGTATTAGTGGTGTTATATTGTCTCTGTTGTATTAGTTGTGTTATATTGTCTGTGTTGTATTAGTGGTGTTATATTGTCTCTGTTGTATTAGTGGTGTTATATTGTCTCTGTTGTATTAGTGGTGTTATATTGTCTCTGTTGTCTTAGTGGTGTTATATTGTCTGTGTTGTCTTAGTGGTGTTATATTGTCTCTGTTGTCTTAGTGGTGTTATATGTTATATTATCTCTGTTGTATTAGTGGTGTTATATTGTCTCTGTTGTATTAGTGGTGTTATATTATCTCTGTTGTATTAGTGGTGTTATATTGTCTCTGTTGTATTAGTGGTGTTATATTATCTCTGTTGTATTAGTGGTGTTATATTGTCTCTGTTGTATTAGTGGTGTTATATTATCTCTGTTGTATTAGTGGTGTTATATTGTCTCTGTTGTATTAGTGGTGTTATATTATCTCTGTTGTATTAGTGGTGTTATATTATCTCTGTTGTATTAGTGGTGTTATATTGTCTCTGTTGTCTTAGTGGTGTTATATGTTATATTATCTCTGTTGTATTAGTGGTGTTATATTGTCTCTGTTGTATTAGTGGTGTTATATTATCTCTGTTGTATTAGTGGTGTTATATTGTCTCTGTTGTATTAGTGGTGTTATATTGTCTCTGTTGTATTAGTGGTGTTATATTGTCTCTGTTGTATTAGTGGTGTTATATTGTCTCTGTTGTATTAGTGGTGTTATATTATCTCTGTTGTATTAGTGGTGTTATATTATCTCTGTTGTATTAGTGGTGTTATATTGTCTCTGTTGTCTTAGTGGTGTTATATTGTCTGTGTTGTATTAGTGGTGTTATATTGTCTCTGTTGTATTAGTGGTGTTATATTGTCTCTGTTGTCTTAGTGGTGTTATATTGTCTGTGTTGTATTAGTGGTGTTATATTGTCTCTGTTATATTAGTGGTGTTATATTGTCTCTGTTGTATTAGTGGTGTTATATTGTCTCTGTTGTATTAGTGGTGTTATATTGTCTGTGTTGTATTAGTGGTGTTATATTGTCTCTGTTGTCTTAGTGGTGTTATATTGTCTGTGTTGTATTAGTGGTGTTATATTGTCTCTGTTGTATTAGTGGTGTTATATTGTCTGTGTTGTATTAGTGGTGTTATATTGTCTGTGTTGTATTAGTGGTGTTATATTGTCTCTGTTGTATTAGTGGTGTTATATTGTCTCTGTTGTCTTAGTGGTGTTATATTGTCTGTGTTGTATTAGTGGTGTTATATTGTCTCTGTTGTATTAGTGGTGTTATATTGTCTCTGTTGTATTAGTGGTGTTATATTGTCTCTGTTGTATTAGTGGTGTTATATTCAATCAATCAATCAAATTTATTTTATATAGCCCTTCGTACATCAGCTGATATCTCAAAGTGCTGTACAGAAACCCAGCCTAAAACCCCAAACAGCAAGCAATGCAGGTGAAGAAGCACGGTGGCTAGGAAAAACTCCCTAGAAAGGCCAAAACCTAGGAAGAAACCTAGAGAGGAACCAGGCTATGTGGGGTGGCCAGTCCTCTTCTGGCTGTGCCGGGTGGAGATTATAACAAAACATGGTCAAGATGTTCAAATGTTCATAAATGACCAGCATGGTCGAATAATAATAAGGCAGAATAGTTGAAACTGGAGCAGCAGCACAGTCAGGTGGACTGGGGACAGCAAGGAGTCATCATGTCAGGTATTCCTGGGGCATGGTCCTAGGGCTCAGGTCCTCCGAGAGAGAGAAAGAAAGAGAGAATTAGAGAGAGCATATGTGGGATGGCCAGTCCTCTGTTGTCTCTGTTGTATTAGTGGTGTTATATTGTCTCTGTTGTCTTAGTGGTGTTATATGTTATATTATCTCTGTTGTATTAGTGGTGTTATATTGTCTCTGTTGTATTAGTGGTGTTATATTGTCTCTGTTGTATTAGTGGTGTTATATTGTCTCTGTTGTATTAGTGGTGTTATATTGTCTCTGTTGTATTAGTGGTGTTATATTGTCTCTGTTGTATTAGTGGTGTTATATTGTCTCTGTTGTATTAGTGGTGTTATATTGTCTCTGTTGTATTAGTGGTGTTATATTGTCTCTGTTGTATTAGTGGTGTTATATTGTCTCTGTTGTATTAGTGGTGTTATATTGTCTCTGTTGTATTAGTGGTGTTATATTGTCTCTGTTGTATTAGTGGTGTTATATTGTCTCTGTTGTATTAGTGGTGTTATATTGTCTCTGTTGTCTTAGTGGTGTTATATGTTATATTATCTCTGTTGTATTAGTGGTGTTATATTGTCTCTGTTGTCTTAGTGGTGTTATATTGTCTCTGTTGTCTTAGTGGTGTTATATGTTATATTATCTCTGTTGTATTAGTGGTGTTATATTGTCTCTGTTGTATTAGTGGTGTTATATTGTCTCTGTTGTATTAGTGGTGTTATATTGTCTCTGTTGTCTTAGTGGTGTTATATGTTATATTATCTCTGTTGTATTAGTGGTGTTATATTGTCTCTGTTGTCTTAGTGGTGTTATATTGTCTCTGTTGTATTAGTGGTGTTATATTGTCTCTGTTGTATTAGTGGTGTTATATTGTCTCTGTTGTCTTAGTGGTGTTATATGTTATATTATCTCTGTTGTATTAGTGGTGTTATATTGTCTGTGTTGTATTAGTGGTGTTATATTGTCTCTGTTGTCTTAGTGGTGTTATATGTTATATTATCTCTGTTGTATTAGTGGTGTTATATTGTCTCTGTTGTATTAGTGGTGTTATATTGTCTGTGTTGTATTAGTGGTGTTATATTGTCTCTGTTGTATTAGTGGTGTTATATTGTCTCTGTTGTATTAGTGGTGTTATATTGTCTGTGTTGTATTAGTGGTGTTATATTGTCTCTGTTGTATTAGTGGTGTTATATTGTCTCTGTTGTATTAGTGGTGTTATATTGTCTCTGTTGTATTAGTGGTGTTATATTGTCTCTGTTGTATTAGTGGTGTTATATTATCTCTGTTGTATTAGTGGTGTTATATTGTCTCTGTTGTTGATCTCTTGATCTGATAAGTTCCCCTGATTCCGTCCAATGGTCGGGGGGGGGACTACTCTTAAACGCTTGCATACTCACAACACTATATTGACCAGCGTCATTGTATCAATACATATCTTTACGTTTGAACTCACTTTGCTGTGCATCATCAATGGACCCAATTATGATAATCAGTTTATGACCGACTGACCAATATCTACAGATCAGTGTTCCTCCATGTAATGTCAAAGTCCAGCACCTTCCCCTTCTTCTCCTCTCCTCCTTTTAAAATGTACAATGTACATTGTAGATGTAGATCCCACATCAGAAGGCAGGGCATCATGAAACCTGCTATATGACACTTTCTTTTTTGCGTGACCCGACCATATTCACATAGAAATGTGAGTCATAGATCTGTCATTCTCATTGAAAGCAAGTTTAAGAAGCAGTAGATCTGTTCTGTGTGTGCTATTTCTATGCCACTCGTACTTAAGTTGTTTTTTTTTTAACTTTTGGTTTTGTGCACCAGCTTCAAACAAGTTGAATAACAATATTTTTGTTTATGGAAAATATATTTTACAGCGGTTTAGATTGTACAATGATTCTCTACACTAAGCTTGTTTATTTTGTCACGTAAACTGACATTTTTTAGCAACCAGGAAATGACAGAGCGTTCTGCATCTTTAACTTGACATTGAATGGGAGGAGCTGACATTAAAATTGTGGTTTTCAGCCGCAACATCTGCTTGTCAGCTGAATCATATCTCTTCCTCCATTAGCGTGCCACTCCTCATGTCCAATCACAGAATGGGTAGGAGAGGAAAGTAGATGAGAGGAGGGGAGGAGAAAGGAAAGGAGATGAGAGGAGAGGAGAGGAGAGGAGATGAGAGGAGAGAAGAAGAAAAGTGATGAGAGGAGAGAAGAAAGGAAATGAGATGAGAGGAGAGGAGAAGAAAGGTGATAAGAGGAGGGGAGAAGAAAGGTGATGAGAGGAGAGGAGATGAGTGGACAGGAGAAGAAAGGAGATGAGAGGAGAGGAGACACCACTATAAACTTTAATTAAGTGACAGCAGCGAGTCTGTTACAGCTCTGTTTCTTTGATCTGACTGCTACATCAGTGTGTGAACATGCTGACCATTAAGTTACAGTGGACCATAACTTGATGTGATGCAAATTACACCTTTTTTTCACTCTGAAGTCAGATATTGGCTGGAAACATAGGCCTACAGTTGAATCAAATCCCTGAATACACTTGAAAAGGAATTGTCCAGTAGTACAGTAGGATGCTGTACTACTGAAGGGTCAGGTCAGAGGTGTAGAAGGGTCAGGTCAGAGGTGTAGAAGGGTCAGGTCAGAGGTGTAGAAGGGTCAGGTCAGAGGTGTAGAAGGGTCAGAGGTGTAGAAGGGTCAGGTCAGAGGTGTAGAAGGGTCAGGTCAGAGGTGTTATCAGACAATACACCAGATTGTGCTTGTTTAGCCATGGACCACAGATCTATTTTATGTTTTTAGTTCACCTTTATTTAAATAGGCCATAGTAGCAAGGTATTACAATTTAGCAAATGAACACTGAATTTATAGATGTGCAGATGATGATGTGCAAGTAGAAATACCGGTGTGCAAAAGAGCAGAAAAGCAAATAAAAACAATATGGGGATGAGGTAGGTAGATTGGATGGGCTATTTACAGATGGGCTATGTACAGCTGCAGCGATCGGTTAGCTGCTCGGATAGCTGATGTGTAGGCATATTGACATTTGAGAGAGACATAAAGCAAGGCATAATACAATCACAGGTGTTGATTGGGAGAGCTAGCTAAGACAACAACAGGTAAGACAACAACAGGTAATCAGCTAAGACAACAGGTAAAACGGCGATGAGTTGGATGAGAGAGGGTCAGTGAACTACACACAGGGCCTGAGTTCGAGGCTGGGGCCGACAGATAAACAAAAAATAAACTAACTGGTATCTATGCATTTTACAAAATCGTCTTAGATGTCCCACAATAAAGAGGAGAGTTTTACTCAACCATGTAACAGTTCAACTATAAATCTGTGTTGTTTTTCTGTGATACTCCAAGATTGAGAACAGAAGCTCAATATAACGCCTCTAAGGGTATTTATTTGCTAATCATGTTGTCAGTACACTATAAATAATATATAAGCCATAATACATAATTCTACATAATGCAGTGTTAGTTGTTGTCTTGCAGCTGACCATAGAATATCACTGACACATTGTCAGCTGTGCACCTTGCTACTGCTGTGTGCTGCTGTATCCACTCTCCAGCTGGTCTGGGGAGGCTATTTTCAGATAGTGGTTGGGTTGGGTTGGACTACGGCGTGTCCCTCAGGAGGGGGCTTTATGGATGGGCGAATATGCAGAACATCACAAGTGACAATCTGGAGTGAGAGAAAGAAAACAAATGACTGTGTTGCATAAGAATACCAATACAGAATACCAATACAGAATACCAAAACAGAATACCAAAACAGAATACCAATACAGAATACCAAAACAGAATACCAATACAGAATACCAATTCAGAGTACCAATACAGAATACCAATACAGAATACCAATACAGAATACCAATACAGAATACCAATACAGAATACCAAAACAGAATACCAAAACAGAATACCAATACAGAATACCAATTCAGAGTACCAATACAGAATACCAATACAGAATACCAATACAGAATACCAATACAGAATACCAATACAGAATACCAAAACAGAATACCAAAACAGAATACCAATACAGAATACCAATACAGAATACCAATACAGAATACCAAAACAGAATACCAATACAGAATACCAATACAGAATACCAAAACAGAATACCAATACAGAATACCAATTCAGAATACCAATACAGAATACCAAGACAGAATACCAAGACAGAATACCAATACAGAATACCAAAACAGAATAACAATACAGAATACCAATACAGAATACCAATAAAGAATACCAAAGCAGAATATCAAAACAGAATACCAAGACAGAATACCAAGACAGAATACCAAGACAGAATACCAAAAACAGAATACCGAAAACAGAATACCAATAAAGAATACCAATAAAGAATACCAAAACAGAATACCAATACAGAATACCAGAAAGAATGCCAAAACAGAATACCAAGAAAGAATACCAAGAAAAAATACAAAGAAAGAATACCAAGAAAGAATACCAATACAGAATACCAATACAGAATACCAAGAAAGAATACCAAGAAAGAATACCAAGACAGAATACCAAGAAAAAATACCAAGAAAGAATACCAATACAGAATACCAATACAGAATACCAAGAAAAAATACCAAGAAAGAATACAAAGAAAGAATACCAAGAATTAATACCAATAATTAATACCAATACAGAATACCAAGAAAGAATACCAAGAAATAATACCAATACAGAATACCAAGAAAGAATAACAAGAAAGAATACCAGAAAAGAATACCAATACAGAATACCAATACAGAATACCAAGAAAGAATACAAAGAAAGAATACTAAGACAGAATACCAATACAGAATACCAAGAAATAATACCAATAAATATTACCAATACAGAATACCAAGAAAGAATACCAGAAAATAATACCAATACAGAATACCAAGAAAGAATACCAGAAAAGAATACCAAGAAAGAATACCAAGAAAAAATACCAGAAAAGAATACCAATACAGAATACCAAGAAAGAATACCAAGAAAGAATGCCAATAAAGAATACCAATAAAGAATACCAAGAAAGAATACCAAGAAATAATACCAATACAGAATACCAAGAATGAATAACAAGAAAGAATACCAGAAAAGAATACCAATACAGAATACCAAGAAATAATACCAAGAAAGAATACCAATACAGAATACCAAGGAAAAATACTAAGAACGAATACCAATACAGAATACCAATAAACAATTCCAATACAGAATACCAATAAAGAATACCAATACAGAATACTAATAAAGAATACCAATACAGAATACCAATAAACAATTCCAATACAGAATACCATTAAAGAATACCAATACAGAATTCATCAATAAAGAACTGCATGATCTTTCAAGTCAGCCCCTTTCTGATGTTCTTAAGCTCTAAGCCTTCATGAATGTCTCTTTACTAGAAACATCACACATGCATGAGTTGTATATATATATATCTAACATGTTCATCCGCTTCATGCTCTAGTGCTGCTGAGCCATCATCCAATGGTCCATGGCTTCTCTATGAATAGCTACATCAGTCTTCATTTTCATCAGCAGAGACACACACACACACACACACACACACACACACACACGAGACAGACACACACACACAAACACGTCTTCACACGCACTCTCAGTCAGTCATTCATACATGCAGGGTCCACTGCTCCTCTGTCTGTAACGTTGCCTCAGTAATCCAGTTCAGTAAAACATGGTCCCTCAGGGGAACAGAATGTAAATGTGTTAATCAACAGAAGTGGAGGCTCCTCAGAGGAGGAAGGGGAGGGCCATCCTCCTCAGTGAATTTCATAAAAAATAAAAATAGTGAAAGAATTTTTTTTAATAATTTTTAGATAAAACCAAATAATTTATTAAAACACACTGTTTTGCAACGAAGGTCTACAGTAGCCTCAACAGCACTCTGTAAGGTAGCACAAATGTGTAGCCGGAGGACAGCTAGCATCTGTCCTCCTCTGGGTACATTGATTTCAATACAAAAACCTAGGAGGCTCATGGTTCTCACCCTCTTCCATAGATTTACACAGTAATTATGACAACTTCCGGAGGACGTCCTCCAACTTATCAGAGCTCTTGCAGCATGCAGCACCACCAATCAGAGAATGAATATAGTACTGAAAGCATAAGCTACAGCTAGCTAGCGCTGTAATTAGGGTTGCAAAGGGTCGGAAACTTTTCGGTAAATTTTCCTGAAATTTTCCTGAAATTTTCCATGGGAAGTTAAGCCCGGGTCATCATTTCTTTAAAATCATCAAAAAAGTTCACTTATAAAAGTGAACCTTTTTTTATGGGATACACATAATGCAATTCTAGTTCTTGTGGTATACTTTGGACTATCCCCAATTCAATGGAATTGCAACCCTCTGCATGCACAGTGCACTCTTCCATCACATGTACAGCTGATTCTCATGATCTTGCACACTAATGAGATGCTATTGAGCCCACACTACTACACTGTCTGAGCCAAGGATAACATGCTTTCTGGTAAGTTTTGATTACAATACTGAGTGGGGTGAATATATTTTATATGACTGGTAAATAGTAGCCTACAACAAAGTGTGTTTAAATCATTTCTAACTTGTTAACAATTTCTGCTAGTTAGTTTTTGCTATCATACGGGTTTTTAGCTTGCCTGAGCCTGTTAACTGAGGAGTGTTAACTCACCTGTTTCCATCCATGATTCATTTGAAGGCATTTATCTTACAAAGGAGTTGTTTAATCTAACTGCTTAACTATTTATTGGTACACAAAATTGTATTTGGGTTTGTTTTACAATTTTAATTCTAATCTTTACAGGAAAATGCCACAGTGAAGACATTGATGTGATGTGTGGAGACATTTCACTGCAGCTAATTTAGAAGGAAAAGCTGTGATCATTCGGCAAATACTGGGCCAAATCATATGTGAAGAACGCAACAAAGATCCAGAATCATCTGGCCAAGTGCATAAAGTTCCCTCAGCGCTCACAACAAGCAACCGCTGACAAAACGACCTCTACTTCTATTCAAGGTGAAAATGATGAATCAGACACCTTATCGATAGCAACAGCTCATGGTCCTCCTGGAATCTGAAGTTTTTTTTTGACTCAATGGAGGAACGTAGTCAGAGAAATGCTGATGAATGTCTTGCTCTAGGTGTGTATGCAGCTGGTTCACCTCTGATGCTCACAGGCAATGTGTATTGGAAGATATTTCACAATGTTCTTCGCCTAGCACACACCCCTCCAACCAGACATGCTTTATCTACTCATTTGCTGGATGCGTAGTTCAACAGAGTTCAAGTGAAGGTCAAGAAAATCATAGAGAAAGCTAACTGTATTGCAATCATCTCTGATGGGTGGTCGAATGTTCGTGGGCAAGGAATAATGAACTATATCATCTATACCCCTCAACCAGTATTCTACAGGAGCACAGAAACAAGGGACAACAGACACATCGGCATCTACATTGCAGATGAGCTGAAGGCAGTCATCAATGACCTTGGACCACAGAAGGTATTTGCACTGGTGACAGACAATGCTGCGAACATGAACGCTGCTTGGTCTAAAGTGGAGGAGTCCTACCTTCACATCACACCCAGTGGCTGTACTGTGCATGCATTGAGTCTGCTCCTCAATGACAACATGGCACTGAAAACAATGGACACATTCTAAGGAACAGTTCTATCTGGTGCAGACACACAAAGATTGAAAACAACCACCCACGAAACACAAAGGAAAACAGGCTGCCTAAATATGGTTCTCAATCAGGGACAACGATTGACAGCTGCCTCTGATTGAGAACCATACCAGGCCAAACACAGAAATAGAAAATCATAGACAGACTAACATAGACAACCCACCCAACTCACACCCTGACCATACTAAAACAAAAGACGAAACAAAGGAACTAAGGTCAGAACTGTTCCGGTTGTTTCTTTGTTATTCAGTGTTCATGTTTCATTTCCTCTCCTTCTTCCCACGACAGCCGTTACAGAAATCATCCCATGTGAAGAGTCGACTAATTTAATTAAAGTTAAATTTGTAACTAAATTGTTGTTTTTTTATTTCTATTGGAAGGATTTAATCATTTGCAATTATGTCTATTTATGATAAGGTTTAAGATGTATGTTTCTGTCTCCATATGATATGATAAATATATCCAACACAAAAAACATCTACATTTAAATGGTATCAATGTTCATTTGCAAATATTTCCGTTAATTCCCATATATCCCGTATATTCCCACAGAAAGTTTCCACCTCTGAATATACCCCAAACTGTCCAACCCTGTAATGCATAAAATGTGGTGAGTAGTTGACTCAGAGAGGAAGACAATAGTTGAACAGTTTTGAACAAATTAATTTCTTCCAAAATGAAGGAGAAGCAAGAGAGAGAGAGAGCTAGCTATATATATATTTTATTTTTATTTTTTATTCTTAAGTTCACTTTCACTTACGTAGCTAGCGAATGCAGCTAGCAAGTTAAACCTATTATGATATGAAGGTTTGGCTTGGAAAGGTTTTTGTCGCCTGGTCACAGACACCTGTTGTTGTGTACTGAAGTCCACAAGCGAATGGAAAATGTGAGAGGAGGAGTTACAGCTGGAGTGTCATTGGATATAGATGACGAGAAAATCCCAGGATTGGTCAGTGCACGTCACCTGACCCGTATGGTAAATTGCAGGAAGGAGAAAAGCCTATCACATGTCCGGAGAAGTATAGTATTGAAGAATCTGTCAATGGAAAATTTTGCAACTGTGGTGGGGATCAGACTCCGAACTTCCTTGAGTGCCCTGTTAGGGTGAAGAAGGTCAAGGTGTCAAGGATCAGGGCTGTACAGCAGATCTCCTATGTGGAGGCGGTGAAAAGAGTCGAAGGGGAAAGAGGAAACAGTGTTGAAGATATGGAGGTGGATGCATTGCAACCAGTTGATAGTGTTTAAAGTCAATCAGGTGATCTGGATACACTCATTGTGAAGAAGGTGGATTTAGTGTAATTTACAATGATTCATTGTACAGCACAGGTGTCTTAAGAAGTCCAAGAAGCTGGACATTGTTATATCTGCAGCCAATACATTTTTGGGGCTCCAAGACATCACGGCAGAATCACTGCAAGGACTATTGTCGTTAGGAAATGTCCCGTCCTCAGGTGTAGGGACCTGATTAGAATTAGTAGTAGTTTTTTTTTTTTTACAGAAAAGCAGGTTGATTTTGTTTAGTTCATTTATGTTGTGATAGTTCGTACGATATTTAATTTATTTTTACCTACATTATTTTCCTGTTTTGGGGGGGATGCTTATTATTCACCTGCACCTGAATGCAAATCCAATTGTTGCAAACGTCATTTAAACCATAGAAGAAGAATATTTATACATCCATTTAAACCATAGAAGAATAATATTTATACATCCATTTAAACCATAGAATAAGAAGATTTATACATCCATTTAAACCATAGAAGAAGAATATTTATACATCCATTTAAACCATAGAATAAGAAGATTTATACATCCATTTAAACCATAGAAGAAGAATATTTATACATCCATTTAAACCATAGAATAAGAAGATTTATACATCCATTTAAACCATAGAAGAGGAATATTTATACATCCATTTAAACCATAGAAGAAGAAGATTTATACATCCATTTAAACCATAGAAGAAGAAGATTTATACATCCATTTAAACCATAGAATAAGAAGATTTATACATCCATTTAAACCATAGAAGAGGAATATTTATACATCCATTTAAACCATAGAAGAAGAAGATTTATACATCCATTTAAACCATAGAAGAAGAATACTTATACATCCATTTAAACCATAGAAGAAGAAGATTTATACATCCATTTAAACCATAGAAGACGAATATTTATACATCCATTTAAACCATAGAAGAAGAAGATTTATACATCCATTTAAACCATAGAAGAAGAAGCTTTATACATCCATTTAAACCATAGAAGAAGAAGATTTATACATCCATTTAAACCATAGAAGAAGAAGATTTATACATCCATTTAAACCATAGAAGAAGAAGCTTTATACATCCATTTAAACCATAGAAGAAGAAGATTTATACATCCATTTAAACCATAGAAGACAAATATTTATACATCCATTTAAACCATAGAAGAAGAATATTTATACATCCATTTAAACCATAGAAGAGGAATATTTATACATCCATTTAAACCATAGAATAAGAAGATTTATACATCCATTTAAACCATAGAAGAAGAAGATTTATACATCCATTTAAACCATAGAATAAGAAGATTTATACATCCATTTAAACCATAGAAGAGGAATATTTATACATCCATTTAAACCATAGAAGAAGAAGATTTATACATCCATTTAAACCATAGAAGAAGAATACTTATACATCCATTTAAACCATAGAAGAAGAAGATTTATACATCCATTTAAACCATAGAAGAAGAAGATTTATACATCCATTTAAACCATAGAAGAAGAATATTTATACATCCATTTAAACCATAGAAGAAGAAGATTTATACATCCCATCTCCATGCTACACTCCCATGTCCCATAGACAAGCAATTCCTGGTAGTGGTGAGAGATAAAATCTACCAAATCAATTTCTAATCTCATGTTGTAGAGATTTAGAACATCTGAGCATTCCTAGCAGGTCAGGGAAAATTAGGAATACCTTTTATGTTGTCTGTGAGTTCAACGTGTGCACGTGTTCATGTGGTAAGATGGAAAACTGCCCACACAGTTTGTTCAGTTGCATCCTGTTTGTGTTGTTTTCCTTCTGGTAATTCAAGGAGATAGTAGCCATGTATGGCTCCCATGCTCACTGACCTGGGGATAACTCTGCATATACCTCGTGACCTGTAGCACTACTGTAGATTTGGTCATGTACCAGTAGCCTACACACTCTGTGTGTGTAGAACCTTCCAGGTTCTTAATTCTAACCAAGCCAACCAATCAGCAGCCATGGTACTGGAACTCATGCAAATCTATCATTCTGACGGACAATAACACACACTGTAGTTGGTAGTTGACTTCAATGATTTCTCTTGCACTTCTACAACATAAAAATATAAAAACCTTAACAAATCCAAAAAATGCGGAACCTGGACGGCGTGCACATGTTGAAAACATGCTAGCTATCAGTGTACTTGTCTAACAGGACGAGAGCTAGGTAGCATAGAAGTTAGCATGAAAACAACCGCAATACATGACATAAAAACGACATGTACATTAGTTCGTACAACTTCTGTGACCATTTGGACATAATTATATCAAAAGAAAGTGCTTTTAACTGGGATTGGAGTGGAGAAGCATTTCCTTCCTACCATTAAGTTCATCAAAAGAAATGGGTACGATAACGATGGAGCAGCTAGGATGCAGTACCGTCAACCAACCACACGATGTCAGTCAAATACCCATGAATGAAACTATGAGACATTTCAATATGAACTCAATAACATGAATTCAAAGCTTACGAAACACATTTTGGCAAACTTCATGAATAAAATAGGATTTATTTTCTTACTCTGTTACATATGCACCTTTCTGTGGTTCCGTGGTGCAGCATCCCTCTCTGTGGTTACGTGTTGCAGCATCTCTCTCTATGGTTCCGTGTTGCAGCATCTCTCTCTGTGGTTCCGTGTTGCAGCATCTCTCTCTGTGGTTCCGTGATGCAGCATCTCTCTCTGTGGTTCCGTGTTGCAGCATCTCTCTTTGTGGTTCCGTGTAGAAGCATCTCTCTCTGTGGTTCCGTGTTGCAGCATCTCTCTCTATGGTTACGTGTTGCAGCATCTCTCTCTGTGGTTCCGTGTTGCAGCATCTCTCTCTGTGGTTCCGTGTTGCAGCATCTCTCTCTGTGGTTCCGTGTTGCAGCATCTCTCTCGGTGGTTCCGTGTTGCAGCATCTCTCTCTATGGTTCCGTGTTGCAGCATCCCTCTCTGTGGTTACGTGTTGTAGCATCTCTCTCTGTGGTTCCGTGTTGCAGCATCTCTCTCTGTGGTTCCGTGTTGCAGCATCTCTCTCGGTGGTTCCGTGTTGCAGCATCTCTCTCTATGGTTCCGTGTTGCAGCATCTCTCTCTGTGGTTCCTTGTTGCAGCATCTCTCTCTGTGGTTCCGTGTTGCAGCATCTCTCTCTATGGTTCCATGTTGCAGCATCTCTCTCTGTGGTTCCGTGTTGCAGCATCTCTCTCTATGGTTCCATGTTGCAGCATCTCTCTCTGTGGTTCCGTGTTGCAGCATCTCTCTCTATGGTTCCATGTTGCAGCATCTCTCTCTGTGGTTCCGTGTTGCAGCATCTCTCTCTATGGTTCCATGTTGCAGCATCTCTCTCTATGGTTACGTGTTGCAGCATCTCTCTCTGTGGTTCCTTGTTGCAGCATCTCTCTCTGTGGTTCCGTGTTGCAGCATCTCTCTCTGTGGTTCCGTGTTGCAGCATCTCTCTCTGTGGTTCCGTGTTGCAGCATCCCTCTCTGTGGTTACGTGTTGCAGCATCTCTCTCTATGGTTCCGTGTTGCAGCATCTCTCTCTGTGGTTCCGTGTTGCAGCATCTCTCTCTATGGTTACGTGTTGCATGGTTTTATGTGATGAAATAGCAACGATTAAGAGTGTCTCAGGAGTCTAAATGACTTGCAGGAAACAGAAACGTCATTTCTGGTTGTAGGAGGACTGACAACCAGGAAACCAAGGCCGTGTGTTCTCTAATGAACAAATGATATAATTTATTGATGAATGTCCTCTGTCATTTGAAATGACCACTTAACCTCTAATCCCCTCTTCAACCCATTCACATCCCTCTGTTCACATCAACATCTGTTCCCATTCACATCTGTTCACATCAACATCTGTTCCCATTCACATCCCTCTGTTCACATCAACATCTGTTCCCATTCACATCCCTCTGTTCACATCAACACTATCTACAGTTGGTCAAATACATTAATGATCTGAAACTGTGGTCGGAGGCGTCGTATGGGGGGTCGGAGGCGTCGTATGGGGGGTCGGAGGCGTCGTATGGGGGGTCGGAGGCGTCGTATGGGGGGTCGGAGGCGTCGTATGGGGGGTCGGAGGCGTCGTATGGGGGGTCGGAGGCGTCGTATTGGGGGGTCGGAGGCGTCGTATGGGGGGTCGGAAGCGTCGTATGGCGGGTCGGAGGCGTCGTATGGGGGGTCGGAGGCGTCGTATGGGGGGTCGGAGGCGTCGTATGGGGGGTCGGAGGCGTCGTATGGCGGGTCGGAGGCGTCGTATGGGGGGTCGGAGGCGTCGTATGGGGGGTCGGAGGCGTCGTATGGGGGGTCGGAGGCGTCGTATGGGGGGTCGGAGGCGTCGTATGGGGGGTCGGAGGCGTCGTATGGGGGGTCGGAGGCGTCGTATGGGGGGTCGGAGGCGTCGTATGGGGGGTCGGAGGCGTCGTATTGGGGGGTCGGAGGCGTCGTATGGGGGGTCGGAAGCGTCGTATGGCGGGTCGGAGGCGTCGTATGGGGGGTCGGAGGCGTCGTATGGGGGGTCGGAGGCGTCGTATGGGGGGTCGGAGGCGTCGTATGGCGGGTCGGAGGCGTCGTATGGGGGGTCGGAGGCGTCGTATGGGGGGTCGGAGGCGTCGTATGGGGGGTCGGAGGCGTCGTATGGGGGGTCGGAGGCGTCGTATGGGGGGTCGGAGGCGTCGTATGGGGGGGTCGGAGGCGTCGTATGGGGGGTCGGAGGCGTCGTATGGCGGGTCGGAGGCGTCGTATGGGGGGTCGGAGGCGTCGTATGGGGGGTCGGAGGCGTCGTATGGGGGGTCGGAGGCGTCGTATGGCGGGTCGGATGCAATTGCGGGGGGGGGGGGGGGGGGGGGGGGCTCAATATAACTCTTCATTAACATGATTGGGTGAAGGTAGGTGAGGGCAGGAGGTCCTGTATAAACACAAACTCACTTCCTTGAAAACAGCTCTGCGCTGCTCCTCGAAGCTCAAGAAACACGAATGCCCTGACTTCTGCAGAGGCCAAGACACACCTCCAACAACAACACATAAAACCTCACATTATTCTGCCCAAAAACAATTACAATTTCTCTCAACCAGTGACACATGGGCTTTTTTAGGTGAGCGCTGATGCCGCCCTGTGATAAGCAGTGTCCACTTTGTCAAAGGCAGGGACGCAACATATTTATCTTTGTCCATACCCAGCGCTCCTCTCCAGGGTGCTGTTGGAGAGAGGTGTCAATGCGTCGCTCCCACCAACGTTCCGTCCCCCCCCAAAAAAATGTATCTAACATGAATCATGTAGCAGATTTAGGATACGGTAGAAAGAGTCTGTGGCCTTTTCTGTAGCCTTCAGGCTGGAGGTAAAATGTGAGAGACAGTTACGCTTTACGTCATGCAGCTTTCTCCAATCAAATAGCCTAACCTGAATGGCGCCCAATCAAAAAACACAAATGCGTTGCCATGTTAACAAACAACATATCCTAAAGAAGAGGATTGGTCAAAGGAAGATGGATGATATGGATCATCAGGATACTCATAACTGCTGCCCAGGAGTTTCATCCCGAGGGGTAAATTGTCACGATCAGACGTTTCAAGTTTGAATCCGTAACTTTTTATACGAGCTGATCCATATCGAAAAAGAAAATACTTCTGTGTTTCCTGCCAATAGGCTCACGATAAGTCCTGATGAAGTTGGGTAGCTGATATTCTGAGCTTAAATAGGCTCACGATAAGTCCTGATAAAGTTGGGTATCTGATATTCAGAGCTTAAATAGTCAAATCGATAAGTCACAGGAATCAGGACTAATAAAGCCAATGCAACGGCTTGTTTTACAAACGGTGGGCCTACCACATGGATGGGCCTACCACATGGATGGGCCTACCACATGGATGGGTCTACCACATGGATGGGCCTACCACATGGATGGGCCTACCACATGGATGGGTCTACCACATGGATGGGTCTACCACGTGGATGGGCCTACCACGTGGATGGGCCTACCACATGGATGGGTCTACCACATGGATGGGCCTACCACATGGATGGGTCTACCACATGGATGGGTCTACCGCATGGATGGGTCTACCACATGGATGGGTCTACCGCATGGATGGGTCTACCACATGGATGGGTCTACCGCATGGATGGGTCTACCACATGGATGGGCATTCATACAATTCCATTGTGGCCCGACATGGTAGGCTACAGCCCAGTAAGCACGGACCGATGCTGACGTCTTTTGGACGTCTTTTGTGTTGGTGCGGTCCAGATAGGCCTTGATTTCCACATGCACGGACTTTGGTTTTTGGTATGGTCCAGATAGGCCTTGATTTCCACATGCACGGACTTTGGTTTTTGGTATGGTCCAGATAGGCCTTGATTTCCACATGCACGGACTTTGGTTTTTGGTATGGTCCAGATAGGCCTTGATTTCCACATGCACGGACTTTGGTTTTTGGTATGGTCCAGATAGGCCTTGATTTCCACATGCACGGACTTTGGTTTTTGGTAGGGTCCGGACCAAATCTGAACCAATCCTAGACGTCTAGACATTTTTTTTTTTTCAACTTTCATTCAGAACCAAAAATGTACCTGAATTCAACACCCGGAAAATATATATTTTCAACTTTCATCCAAACCCCGAAAATGAACGTAATACGTTGTGGGTGTGACCTCTACGTTGCCCTCTGTTCAGTGTTGATGTCCTGAGTTTGTGTTCTCTGTAGCTCATGTCATCAGCATGGTCTTTTCCCAGGCTCCCGCTGGCTTCTGGCTGACTCTAAGGTGTGTGTGTGTGTTCTCTCTCTCTCTCCGTGTGTGTGTGTGTGTGTGTGTGTGCATGCGTGAGAGAGAGAGACACACACCTTAAAGCCAGCCAGAAGCCAGCGGGAGGCTGGGCAAAGACCACGGCATCAGGACTAATAAACACACACACCGTCCTGCTGGTTTGCCCTCTGCACCCTCTCTGGTCTAAAAGAAGATGTACACACCAAGCATCCGTAATTAACTGAGACAAATAGAAAACGAGTCTCATAAGAATGTGCCACAGAAGCAGAGATCAACCAGAGAGAACCAAGAGGTTTTTGGGAGCCTTTGATTCTTGTGGTAAAAAGGACAATCTGCCAACACTTCCCAACAGAAACCCAATTTGCAATAGCCTGAAAGTGTTACCCCCTTTCCTTAAACAACTAAAAAATGTGTTATCTCTTCAGTAACCCCATCGCTCACAGCAGTATCACCTCATTTCCACATATGATCTGACTTACTAACTAATGATTTTATAAGAGCTCAGTCCCTTCGTCCCTGGAGAGATGACGTGTGCAGAGATGACAACTTTAAAGGTTATTTGTTAAAGTCTGTCTTCCCTGTTCCCTTCAGTCGTAATTAGGAACAAAAGTTCAAACACCCATAAACACACACACACACACACGGAGAGAGAGAGAGAACACACACATACATGCACACACACACACACACACACACAGAGAGAGAACACACACAGACACACACACACACACACACACACGGAGAGAGAGAGAGAGAACACACACAGACAGGCGGTTCAGCACAGATGAGGTTATTGTCCTCGTTATTATCATCCTGGCACAGCAAAAATGCTTTCCGTCACTGGGTCTGGTTCTCGGGAAAATGTTAATTCTGAAATGTTAATTCTACAATCTGAGTGAGACAGTCATTAGCTGTATCATAAGGCTTTAGAAAAACCCACGATGGATGTTGATTGAAATACTGTGACGCACTGATGGTCCATTCAGATACAACAAGTCTCTTAACGGGGGGAATCTGTTGCATAGGAGGGGGGGGGGGGGGGGGTAGACTCAGTAGGCTGTTTTCAAAACTATACAATATTTTAATGTTTATCAGATATCGATTATGTTTCTCTGAAAAGCTCCATCGTAGAGATCCTCTCGATGGGCCTGATTCAGACTTAGGTAATCCTTTCCTACGCACGTCTTTCCTACGCACTTCTCAGTAGTTGGTGTTCAGACTTACCTTATTCACGGTGCGTAACGGGCTTTGCAAGCGTGGTTCCCTTGCATGCTGAATAAATGTAATTCAACGGCTGAAAACCCTCCCACTTGCTGACCAACACATTTTTCTTGTGGAGTTTTCATTTAATGGTGTTTTCAGTAAATGTATCTAAAGCCATCCCTTTAAATATGGTGTACCTTTAAATTATAATTTTTTTTCAACATGCGCTAGAATACATGGTAGAGAAGGTTCAGAATATCAGGGACCAATGAATGAAAGCCATGTAAATACATGCATATTCATCACCTGTTCAGCAACAATTGGTCGATCCACTATTGCTAGCGATCCTCAGGAACAACCACACAAACGTGACAGGGGAAAGAAAGGTAAACTAACAATGTCATGCAAAATGTAAGGAAACGAAGACTAAAGTGACAGTTATAAATGTAAGTGTAAAGGTGAGTAACCGGTGGCAGGGAAGTCAGACGTAGGAGAGCAGAACTAGGTAATAGCCGAGGCGGTTTCATTGTCAAAACCAACGGCATAACGAAATAAACAAACATAGGTACAAAACGTGACACGCACCAGTAACACGTGCTCAAGCACTTACAATAAACAATTCCACACAAAGACATGGATCGACGATGGCTAGAAGACTGGCGACACCGAGCACCGCCCGAACAAGGAGAGGAAACGACTTCGGTGGAAGTCGTGACAGTACCCCCCCCCCCCCCCCCCCCCATTGACCGGCCTCGGGGACGACCCGGAGGGCGAGGTGCAGGGCGATCCGGACGGAGACGTTGGAACTCCCGCAGCATTGAAGGGTCCAACACGTCCTCCACCGGAACCCAGCATCTCCGGTCCGGAGGAGAAATCGTCATCGTAGTGAGACCCCAGTGTTCGCGCCGGTGGACTGGGTCTGGCTCTCAACCCGAAACCTGCCCCTCCGCCTGCTCTGCCTTCGGTGGAAGTCGTGACAGTAAGGAAACGTATGTTATAAATGTATGTTGGTAACGGATGGTGGCTAATATTTAACACGATGCAAATTGTAGTGAAAAGTCTGGGCATATGATTTAAAACAGTCTGGAAATCATGAATCAACTCGGTAGGTTAGGTGCTATACTGTCATTTGCAAATGGCTACCAAAGCCTATAACCTGGGTCTCCAAAGTTCATCCCTGCAAGTTATAAGGCCAGCATTTAATAAACTTCGATGTTGAAAATGTGATATGCTTGTTGCCATATGACTGGTTCCACGTGTCTCCAGCGAGGTAAAAATAGATTTAAAACAGTTCTCCTTTATATTTACAATCCATTTATCCAAACGGCTTACTCATTTACCCAGCTCTTATCAAGATCTCTTATTGATTTTGTAAATGAATGCATTGGCATGGAGAATGCTGTCGTTTCTATTGGGGGGAAAAATTAAGTAGTTGTTGTTCCATTTGGATCCCACAGGTTGTTCAGCCGTATTCATCGTTTCATCGATGGTAGAATTCTGTGGGAATTAAGTCAAGGTCAACATAGGTCAAACTCTGTAGACTACACCTCCTCCATACCCCAGAAAACTGCAAGTAAGTTCATGCTTAGGTTCAAGAATACACGTTCAGAATAGACGTTCAAGAATGCACGTTCAGAATAGACGTTCAGAATACACGTTCAGAATACACGTTCAGAATACACGTTCAGAATACACGTTCAGAATAGACGTTCAGAATACACGTTCAGAATAGAAGTTCAAGAATACACGTTCAGAATACACGTTCAGAATAGACGTTCAAGAATACACGTTCAGAATACACGTTCAGAATACACGTTCAGAATACACGTTCAGAATACACGTTCAGAATAGAAGTTCAAGAATACACGTTCAGAATACACGTTCAGAATAGACGTTCAAGAATACACGTTCAGAATACACGTTCAGAATACACGTTCAGAATACACGTTCAGAATACACGTTCAGAATAGACGTTCAAGAATACACGTTCAGAATAGACGTTCAAGAATACACGTTCAGAATACACGTTCAGAATACACGTTCAGAATACACGTTCAGAATAGACGTTCAAGAATGCACGTTCAGAATAGACGTTCAAGAATACACGTTCAGAATACACGTTCAGAATAGACGTTCAAGAATGCACGTTCAGAATAGACGTTCAAGAATACACGTTCAGAATACACGTTCAGAATACACGTTCAAGAATGCACGTTCAGAATAGACGTTCAAGAATACACATTCAGAATAGACGTTCAAGAATACACGTTCAGAATACACGTTCAGAATACACGTTCAGAATACACGTTCAGAATACACGTTCAAGAATACACGTTCAGAATACACGTTCAAGAATACGCGTAGAGAATACACGTTCAAGAATATACGTTCAGAATACACGTTCAGAATAGACGTTCAAGAATACACGTTCAGAATACACGTTCAGAATACACGTTCAGAATACACGTTCAAGAATACACGTTCAGAATAGACGTTCAAGAATACACGTTCAGAATACACGTTCAGAATACACGTTCAAGAATACACGTTCAGAATACACGTTCAGAATACACGTTCAGAATAGACGTTCAAGAATACACGTTCAGAATAGACGTTCAAGAATACACGTTCAGAATACACGTTCAGAATACACGTTCAGAATAGACGTTCAGAATAGACGTTCAAGAATACACGTTCAGAATAGACGTTCAGAATAGACGTTCAGAATAGACGTTCAAGAATACACGTTCAGAATAGACGTTCAAGAATACACGTTCAGAATACACGTTCAGAATACACGTTCAGAATAGACGTTCAAGAATACACGTTCAGAATACACGTTCAAGAATACACGTTCAGAATACACGTTCAGAATACACGTTCAGATTACACGTTCAGAATACACGTTCAGAATAGACGTTCAAGAATACACGTTCAGAATACACGTTCAGAATACACGTTCAGAATACACGTTCAGAATACACGTTCAGAATAGACGTTCAAGAATACACGTTCAGAATAGACGTTCAAGAATACACGTTCAGAATACACGTTCAGAATACACGTAGAGAAAAGTGCATTAAAAAGGGAATTACTCTCCATTCTCACATGCTTTAACTCGGGTTAGAATTTATCCTTTAAAATTATCACTACGAAGCACCTTACAGGTTTGAGATACAGTATCATTCAGTATCTAAACCCCTGTCAACCATGAAGAACCTTACAGGTTTGAGATACAGTATTATTCAGTATCTAAGCCCCTGTCAACCATCTGTATCTATCTTCCCTTCCTGGAATGCCAAGCACTGCCACCCTTTGAGAGTCATTCTGTCAATCCAAGAAATATCCCCCACTCAGAAAATGTAATTTATATTCCTTCACCTCTTTATCCTCCTTCCCAATCTCAGACCATGTTTACTGCACCTGGGAGAGCAGAGCATGGTATCGGAGAGCAGGACTGCTTCCAAAATGGCACCCTATTCCCTTTATAGGGCATTACTTTTGACCAGGCTCTATGGGGAGTAGAGGGATGAGAGGAGAGATGGAGAGGGACAGAAGACGAGATGGAGGTATGGGAGGAGAGAAGAGATGGAGGGATGGGAGGAGAAATGGAGGGATGGGAGGAGAGAATGGAGGAGAGGGATGGGAGGAGAGATGGAGGGATGGGAGGAGAGGAGAGATGGAGGGATGGAGGAGAGAAGGGAGGAGAGGGACGGGAGGAGAGATGGAGGGATGGGAGGAGAGGAGAGATGGAGGGATGGGAGGAGAGAAGAGATGGAGGGATGGGAGGAGAGAAGGGAGGAGATGGATGGGAGGAGAGAGGGAGTGATGGGAGGAGATAAGGAGGGAGAGGGATGGAAGGAGAGGAGAGATGGATGACAGATGGAGGGAGAGGAGGATACATGAAAAGATGGAGGGAGAGGAGGAGAGATGGAGGGATGAGAGGAGAGGAGAGATGGAGGGATGGAGGAGAGAAGGGAGGAGAGGGATGGGAGGAGAGATGGAGGGATGGGAGGAGATAAGGAGAGGGAGGGGGATGGAAGGAGAGGAGATATGGATGACAGATGGAGGAGAGATGGAGGGATGAGAGGAGAAATGGAGGGATGGGAGGAGAGATGGAGGAGATAAGGGAGGAGAGGGATGGGAGGAGATGGGAGGAGATAAGGAGGGAGAGGGGTGGAAGGAGAGGAGAGATGGATGACAGATGGAGGAGAGATGGAAAGATGGAGAGGAGGAGATGAGGAGGGAGAGTGATGGGAGGACAGATGGAGGGAGAGGAGGAGACATGGAAAGACGGAGGGAGAGGAGGAGAGATGGAGGGATGAGAGCAGAGGGACGGAGGGATGGGAGCAGAGGGATGTTAGAGGTGAGGTGTAAAATGGGATGATTCAGCGTAACATCTCAAGGGTAGCTTGTGATTCCAATTAGATAGGACTGATTTACCATACAAGTACTGTCACACCCTGACCCTAGTATTCTTTGTTTTCCTTGTTATTTTGGTTAGGTCAGGGTGTGACATGGGTGATATGTGTGTTTTCTTGTCTGGTTGTTTTGTATGTTTATGGGGCTGTATCCTTTCTAGGTAGTTTGTATGTCTATGGTTGCCTAGATTGGTTCTCAATTAGAGGCAGCTGTCTATCGTTGTCTCTGATTGGGAAGCATATTTAGGCAGCCATATTCTGTGGGTACTTTGTGAGTGATTGTCTATGTCTGTGATATTGCATGGTTGCATTCAGTATTTATTAGCGGTCTTTGTTTCTTTGTTTCTTTGTTTCTTTGTTTCTTTGTTTCTTTGTTTCTTTGTTTCTTTGTTTCTTTGTTTCTTTGTTTCTTTGTTTCTTTGTTTCTTTGTTTCTTTGTTTCTTTGTTTCTTTGTTTCTTTGTTTCTTTGTTTCTTTGTTTCTTTGTTTCTTTGTTTCTTTGTTTCTTTGTTTCTTTGTTTCTTTGTTTGTTTTCATCTATCATTAAAAGGATGTATTCACATCACACTGCGCTTTGGTCTCCTCACTACGACGTTCGTCACAAGTACAGTATATACCTGTCTCTGATGAAGGGCAGGTTTCCAAGACACAAACCAGCCGTAGTATTCTGTTTTCTACTTTGTTTCCTGACTATATTTTAACTTGAATAGAAAGATATGTTTGTTGAGAAATTATAGCCTGTTTAAACCAGACTGAAATCTGTAGCTACACTAGTTTAAGTCTTTCAGTCTGGTTTAACCAGGCTATGCAATGTTGTAAACTGGTGTACATCCATCTAGGTCTCCAGTTGCCTGCCAGGGTCGGAGCTGTGCTCCGCAACACAACAGCTTTAAAATGTCAACCAAGACCTCTCTCTCCTCTGTACTGAGCCTTCACAGTGCATTCAGAACGAACCGAAAAAGGGTTACTTACAAATACCACAGAGTTCTTAATGTCTCAGAGAGCTCTGAACTGGAGTAGGGCCCAAATAGGATTACTGAAGCTTGAATGGCTCGGATGTACTGCTCTTACTGTAGTGTCACTATCTCCATCTCCCCTGCAGGTCTCACAGGGAAGTCCTCTTACTGTCAGAGAACATCGTAGTGAGATATTCCTGGCACTCCAACTCGACAGAAAGCTCCTAAACCATGAAAAGATTACGAATACAGTAGTTTGATCCTGACATTTGGGGGGGGGGGGGGGGGGGAGAAAAGAGTTTAATATCAAGATGTTAATGCAATATAAAATGCAATATCTCTCATCTTCCCTCTCTATGGATTAAGATGATTTAGGCCCCAAATTGAATTTTTGTCACATAATCCCTCTATGAACTAAATGCCGAAAAGATTTGAAAGATATGAAGTGGTGAAACAACACGAGGAATCCAGTCGTCTACAAGTAAAAGTGTGTGAAGACTACAGGCTCTTGTCCAAAGTAGTGCACTACCCTATGGGCCCTTGTCCAAAGTAGTGCACTACCCTATGGGTCCTTGTCCAAAGTAGTGCACTACCCTATGGGCCCCAGGTCCAAAGTAGTGCACTACCCCTATGGGTCCTTGTCCAAAGTAGTGCACTACCCCTATGGGCCCTTGTCCAAAGTAGTGCACTACCCGATGGGTCCTTGTCCAAAGTAGTGCACTACCCTATGGGCCCCAGGTCCAAAGTAGTGCACTACCCCTATGGGCCCTTGTCCAAAGTAGTGCACTACCCCTATGGGCCCTTGTCCAAAGTAGTGCACTACCCGATGGGCCCTTGTCCAAAGTAGTGCACTACCCTATGGGCCCTTGTCCAAAGTAGTGCACTACCCTATGGGCCCTTGTCCAAAGTAGTGCACTACCCTATGGGTCCTTGTCCAAAGTAGTGCACTACCCCTATGGGCCCTTGTCCAAAGTAGTGCACTACCCTATGGGCCCTTGTCCAAAGTAGTGCACTACCCCTATGGGCTCTTGTCCAAAGTAGTGCACTACCCTATGGGCCCTTGTCCAAAGTAGTGCACTACCCTATGGGCCCCAGGTCCAAAGTAGTGCACTACCCTATGGGCCCTTGTCCAAAGGGCACTACCCTATGCACTAGAAAGGGAATAGGGTGCCATTGACTATTTTTTACTTAAGACTTATTTTTCTTAAAACTACATTGTTGGTTAAGGGCTTGTAAGTAAGAATCTCACTGTAAGGTTGTATTCGGTGCATGTGACAAATACAATTTGATTTGATTTGGGAGACACCCATGAGTCAATGACAAACTGGTTGTGAAGTTGGGAAGGTTCTTCTGTTGTTGAAAACAACCATAATAAGTCCTACAGGGTTGAGAGAATATAATCCTACAAAAATCAATCCATTACAAACGTTAAGTTGGAAATTGCTTGTGGTCCAAAGAGTTAATGTCCTACGTAGCCTAACTCCACTCAGTCTACAGTACAGTCAATCATCTAAAAACTAAAGCTGCTATGTTTTCATTTAGTAAACCTTTATTTAGTCAGGGAGTCATGCAGAGACCACAGTCTCTTGTACTTCCTATTTATTTTTTTTTACCTTTATTTAACTAGGCAAGTCAGTTAAGAACAAATTCTTATTTACAATGACGGCCTAGGAACTGTGGGTTAACTGCCTTGTTCAGGGGCAGAACAACATATTTTTACCTTGTCAGCTCGGGGATTTGATCAAGCAACCTTTCAGGTTACTGGCCCAACGCTCTAACCACTAGACTACCTGCCACCCATATAGAGGTATTGGCCATCAGGAAACCTTGCGGTGCCCTTCTTCGGAAAACAACATATTACGTCATAGAGCGTGAGAAAAATAATCGTTGAATGTAAATTGATTACAACATAAATTCAGAGATTGCTTGTGCTCCTTGGTCCACAGATTTCTCGTTCTATATGCAGCTGTCTTCACTCTAGAGTAAGTACTACAGTACAGACAAGCTGCTCACACACACACACACACACACACACACACACACACACACACACACACACGCATACTTCTTCACTCAGTCTGCAAGCCACTGCCAGCATTTATCAGATTGCTGTTGACAACGATAATTTGCAAGGGCATCTGGAATCGATCAGGTAGAGACTCTCATTACCTCCACTCCGTTTCCACACACACACACACACACACACACACACACAACCCTCAGAGCTGTCAGTAGAGCCAATACTGTGGCCCGGTATACTCACAACCTCAAGGTCTCCTTCATGACTGAGGAACTCTGGGTAATAAAGTTGAATTATGGGTGATGACACCTCAACATATCGAGCGCTTGGGACTATAAGGTTCTATCCGCAAAAAAAAAGATAATTCTGAGATAATTGGCTTTAATGTTCCGGTCAGGTTTAAATGTTGTCAGCTATTTTACATTGTATATTGTATGCTTTTGAAGTTAACAACATGAAGGAAGGTATTTAGAGTACTACATAGGTAGAGAACATTGAGCAGAACGAGGCTACGGCAATAACTATATTTAGACAAAATGCCAGAGAGAACCTAATAGTCCCAAACTCTCCATATTGTGTAATGACTTTCTGAACCTGAGCTGAGATGGAGCTCTAAAAGGAATCAGTAGATCACTTTATAGAGTAGAGCTGTAGTAGAATATAACTTTATAGAGTAGAGATGTAGTAGTAGAATATAACTTTATAGAGTAGAGATGTAGTATATCACTTCATAGAGTAGAGATGTAGTAGTAGAATATCACTTTATAGAGTAGAGATGTAGTAGAATATAACTTTATAGAGTAGAGATGTAGTAGTAGAATATCACTTTATAGAGTAGAGATGTAGTAGTAGAATATCACTTTATAGAGTAGAGATGTAGTAGTAGTAGATCACTTTATAGAGTAGAGATGTAGTAGATCACTTTATAGAGTAGAGATGTAGTAGTAGAATATGACTTTATAGAGTAGAGATGTAGTAGTAGAATATCACTTTATAGAGTAGAGATGTAGTAGAATATGACTTTATAGAGTAGAGATGTAGTAGTAGAATATCACTTTATAGAGTAGAGATGTAGTAGAATATCACTTTATAGAGTAGAGATGTAGTAGAATATCACTTTATAGAGTAGAGATGTAGTAGAATATCACTTTATAGAGTCGAGATGTAGTAGAATATCACTTTATAGAGTAGAGATGTAGTAGAATATCACTTTATAGAGTAGAGATGTAGTAGTAGAATATCACTTTATAGAGTAGAGATGTAGTAGAATATAACTTTATAGAGTAGAGATGTAGTATATCACTTCATAGAGTAGAGATGTAGTAGCAGAATATCACTTTATAGAGTAGAGATGTAGTAGAATATAACTTTATAGAGTAGAGATGTAGTAGTAGAATATCACTTTATAGAGTAGAGATGTAGTAGTAGAATATCACTTTATAGAGTAGAGATGTAGTAGAATATCACTTTATAGAGTAGAGATGTAGTAGTAGTAGATCACTTTATAGAGTAGAGATGTAGTAGATCACTTTATAGAGTAGAGATGTAGTAGTAGAATATGACTTTATAGAGTAGAGATGTAGTAGTAGAATATGACTTTATAGAGTAGAGATGTAGTAGTAGAATATCACTTTATAGAGTAGAGATGTAGTAGAATATGACTTTATAGAGTAGAGATGTAGTAGTAGAATATCACTTTATAGAGTAGAGATGTAGTAGAATATCACTTTATAGAGTAGAGATGTAGTAGAATATCACTTTATAGAGTAGAGATGTAGTAGAATATCACTTTATAGAGTAGAGATGTAGTAGTAGAATATCACTTTATAGAGTAGAGATGTAGTAGAATATCACTTTATAGAGTAGAGATGTAGTAGTAGAATATCACTTTATAGAGTAGAGATGTAGTAGTAGAATATCACTTTATAGAGTAGAGATGTAGTAGTAGAATATCACTTTATAGAGTAGAGATGTAGTAGTAGAAGATCACTTTATAGAGTAGAGATGTAGTAGAATATCACTTTATAGAGTAGAGATGTAGTAGAATATAACTTTATAGAGTAGAGATGTAGTAGTAGAATATCACTTTATAGAGTAGAGATGTAGTAGAATATCACTTTATAGAGTAGAGATGTAGTAGTAGAATATCACTTTATAGAGTAGAGATGTAGTAGTAGTAGATCACTTTATAGAGTAGAGATGTAGTAGAATATCACTTTATAGAGTAGAGATGTAGTAGAATATCACTTTATAGAGTAGAGATGTAGTAGAATATCACTTTATAGAGTAGAGATGTAGTAGTAGAATATCACTTTATAGAGTAGAGATGTAGTAGTAGAATATCACTTTATAGAGTAGAGATGTAGTAGTAGAATATCACTTTATAGAGTAGAGATGTAGAATATCACTTTATAGAGTAGAGATGTAGTAGAATATAACTTTATAGAGTAGAGATGTAGTAGTAGAATATCACTTTATAGAGTAGAGATGTAGTAGAATATCACTTTATAGAGTAGAGATGTAGTAGTAGAATATCACTTTATAGAGTAGAGATGTAGTAGTAGAATATCACTTTATAGAGTAGAGATGTAGTAGTAGAATATCACTTTATAGAGTAGAGATGTAGTAGAATATCACTTTATAGAGTAGAGATGTAGAATATCACTTTATGGAGTAGAGATGTAGTAGAATATCACTTTATAGAGTAGAGATGTAGTAGTAGAATATCACTTTATAGAGTAGAGATGTAGTAGATCACTTTATAGAGTAGAGATGTAGTAGATCACTTTATAGAGTAGAGATGTAGTAGTAGAATATCACTTTATAGAGTAGAGATGTAGTAGAATATCACTTTATAGAGTAGAGATGTAGTAGTAGAATATCACTTTATAGAGTAGAGATGTAGTAGTAGAATATCACTTTATAGAGTAGAGATGTAGTAGAATATCACTTTATAGAGTAGAGATGTAGTAGTAGAATATCACTTTATAGAGTAGAGATGTAGTAGATCACTTTATAGAGTAGAGATGTAGTAGATCACTTTATAGAGTAGAGATGTAGTAGTAGAATATCACTTTATAGAGTCGAGATGTAGTAGAATATCACTTTATAGAGTAGAGATGTAGTAGTAGAATATCACTTTATAGAGTAGAGATTTAGTAGAATATCACTTTATAGAGTAGAGATGTAGTAGAATATCACTTTATAGAGTAGAGATGTAGTAGAATATCACTTTATAGAGTAGAGATGTAGTAGTAGTAGATCACTTTATAGAGTAGAGATGTAGTAGATCACTTCATAGAGTAGAGATGTAGTAGATCACTTTATAGAGTAGAGATGTAGTAGTAGAATATCACTTTATAGAGTCGAGATGTAGTAGAATATCACTTTATAGAGTAGAGATGTAGTAGTAGAATATCACTTTATAGAGTAGAGATGTAGTAGAATATCACTTTATAGAGTAGAGATGTAGTAGAATATCACTTTATAGAGTAGAGATGTAGTAGAATATCACTTTATAGAGTAGAGATGTAGTAGTAGAATATCACTTTATAGAGTAGAGATGTAGTAGTAGAATATCACTTTATAGAGTAGAGATGTAGTAGTAGAATATCACTTTATAGAGTAGAGATGTAGTAGAATATGACTTTATAGAGTAGAGATGTAGTAGAATATCACTTTATAGAGTAGAGATGTAGTAGTAGAATATTACTTTATAGAGTAGAGATGTAGTAGAATATGACTTTATAGAGTAGAGATGTAGTAGTAGAATATCACTTTATAGAGTAGAGATGTAGTAGAATATCACTTTATAGAGTAGAGATGTAGTAGAATATCACTTTATAGAGTAGAGATGTAGTAGTAGAATATCACTTTATAGAGTAGAGATGTAGTAGTAGTAGATCACTTTATAGAGTAGAGATGTAGTAGATCACTTCATAGAGTAGAGATGTAGTAGATCACTTTATAGAGTAGAGATGTAGTAGTAGAATATCACTTTATAGAGTCGAGATGTAGTAGAATATCACTTTATAGAGTAGAGATGTAGTAGTAGAATATCACTTTATAGAGTAGAGATGTAGTAGAATATCACTTTATAGAGTAGAGATGTAGTAGAATATCACTTTATAGAGTAGAGATGTAGTAGAATATCACTTTATAGAGTAGAGATGTAGTAGATCACTTTATAGAGTAGAGATGTAGTAGCAGAATATCACTTTATAGAGTAGAGATGTAGTAGCAGAATATCACTTTATAGAGTAGAGATGTAGTAGTAGAATATCACTTTATAGAGTAGAGATGTAGTAGTAGAATATCACTTTATAGAGTAGAGATGTAGTAGTAGAATATCACTTTATAGAGTAGAGATGTAGTAGAATATAACTTTATAGAGTAGAGATGTAGTAGTAGAATATCACTTTATAGAGTAGAGATGTAGTAGAATATAACTTTATAGAGTAGAGATGTAGTAGAAGAATATAACTTTATAGAGTAGAGATGTAGTAGAATATAACTTTATAGAGTAGAGATGTAGTAGTAGAATATCACTTTATAGAGTAGAGATGTAGTAGCAGAATATCACTTTATAGAGTAGAGATGTAGTAGCAGAATATCACTTTATAGAGTAGAGATGTAGTAGTAGAATATAACTTTATAGAGTAGAGATGTAGTAGTAGAATATCACTTTATAGAGTAGAGATGTAGTAGAATATAACTTTATAGAGTAGAGATGTAGTAGTAGAATATCACTTTATAGAGTAGAGATGTAGTAGAATATAACTTTATAGAGTAGAGATGTAGTAGAATATCACTTTATAGAGTAGAGATGTAGTAGAATATAACTTTATAGAGTAGAGATGTAGTAGTAGAATATCACTTTATAGAGTAGAGATGTAGTAGAATATCACTTTATAGAGTAGAGATGTAGTAGAATATCACTTTATAGAGTAGAGATGTAGTAGTAGAATATCACTTTATAGAGTAGAGATGTAGTAGAATATCACTTTATAGAGTAGAGATGTAGTAGTAGAATATGACTTTATAGAGTAGAGATGTAGTAGTAGAATATCACTTTATAGAGTAGAGATGTAGTAGAATATCACTTTATAGAGTAGAGATGTAGTAGAATATCACTTTATAGAGTAGAGATGTAGTAGAATATCACTTTATAGAGTAGAGATGTAGTAGAATATAACTTTATAGAGTAGAGATGTAGTAGAAGAATATCACTTTATAGAGTAGAGATGTAGTAGTAGAATATCACTTTATAGAGTAGAGATGTAGTAGAATATCACTTTATAGAGTAGAGATGTAGTAGTAGAATATCACTTTATAGAGTAGAGATGTAGTAGAATATCACTTTATAGAGTAGAGATGTAGTAGAATATAACTTTATAGAGTAGAGATGTAGTAGTAGAATATAACTTTATAGAGTAGAGATGTAGTAGTAGAATATCACTTTATAGAGTAGAGATGTAGTAGTAGTAGATCACTTTATAGAGTAGAGATGTAGTAGATCACTTCATAGAGTAGAGATGTAGTAGATCACTTTATAGAGTAGAGATGTAGTAGTAGAATATCACTTTATAGAGTCGAGATGTAGTAGAATATCACTTTATAGAGTAGAGATGTAGTAGTAGAATATCACTTTATAGAGTAGAGATGTAGTAGAATATCACTTTATAGAGTAGAGATGTAGTAGAATATCACTTTATAGAGTAGAGATGTAGTAGAATATCACTTTATAGAGTAGAGATGTAGTAGATCACTTTATAGAGTAGAGATGTAGTAGCAGAATATCACTTTATAGAGTAGAGATGTAGTAGCAGAATATCACTTTATAGAGTAGAGATGTAGTAGTAGAATATCACTTTATAGAGTAGAGATGTAGTAGTAGAATATCACTTTATAGAGTAGAGATGTAGTAGTAGAATATCACTTTATAGAGTAGAGATGTAGTAGAATATAACTTTATAGAGTAGAGATGTAGTAGTAGAATATCACTTTATAGAGTAGAGATGTAGTAGAATATAACTTTATAGAGTAGAGATGTAGTAGAAGAATATAACTTTATAGAGTAGAGATGTAGTAGAATATAACTTTATAGAGTAGAGATGTAGTAGTAGAATATCACTTTATAGAGTAGAGATGTAGTAGCAGAATATCACTTTATAGAGTAGAGATGTAGTAGCAGAATATCACTTTATAGAGTAGAGATGTAGTAGTAGAATATAACTTTATAGAGTAGAGATGTAGTAGTAGAATATCACTTTATAGAGTAGAGATGTAGTAGAATATAACTTTATAGAGTAGAGATGTAGTAGTAGAATATCACTTTATAGAGTAGAGATGTAGTAGAATATAACTTTATAGAGTAGAGATGTAGTAGAATATCACTTTATAGAGTAGAGATGTAGTAGAATATAACTTTATAGAGTAGAGATGTAGTAGTAGAATATCACTTTATAGAGTAGAGATGTAGTAGAATATCACTTTATAGAGTAGAGATGTAGTAGAATATCACTTTATAGAGTAGAGATGTAGTAGTAGAATATCACTTTATAGAGTAGAGATGTAGTAGAATATCACTTTATAGAGTAGAGATGTAGTAGTAGAATATGACTTTATAGAGTAGAGATGTAGTAGAATATCACTTTATAGAGTAGAGATGTAGTAGAATATCACTTTATAGAGTAGAGATGTAGTAGAATATCACTTTATAGAGTAGAGATGTAGTAGAATATAACTTTATAGAGTAGAGATGTAGTAGAAGAATATCACTTTATAGAGTAGAGATGTAGTAGAATATAACTTTATAGAGTAGAGATGTAGTAGAATATCACTTTATAGAGTAGAGATGTAGTAGTAGAATATCACTTTATAGAGTAGAGATGTAGTAGATCACTTCATAGAGTAGAGATGTAGTAGAATATCACTTTATAGAGTAGAGATGTAGTAGTAGAATATCACTTTATAGAGTAGAGATGTAGTAGTAGATCACTTTATAGAGTATATACACTACTTTTCAAAAGTTTGGAGTCACTTAGAAATGTCCTTGCTTTTGAATGAAAATAATTTTTTTTGTCCATTAAAATAACATCAAATTGATCAGAAATACAGTGTAGACATGGTTAATGTTGTAAATGACTATTGTAGCTGGAAACGGCTGAGTTTTTTAATGGAATATCTACATAGGCGTACAGAGTCCCATTATCAGCAACCATCACTCCTGTGTTCCAATGGTATGTTGTGTCAACTCATCCAAGTTGATCATTTTAAAAGGCTAATTGATCATTAGAAAACCCTTTTGCAATTATGTTAGCACAGCTGAAAACTGTTGTGTTGATTAAAGAAGCAATACAACTGGCCTTCTTTATACTAGTTGAGTATCTGGAGCATCAGCATTTATGGGTTCGATTAGAGAATCAAAATGGCCAGAAACAAATAACTTTCTTCTGAAACTCTTCAGTCTATTCTTGTTCTGAGAAATTAAGGTTATTCCATGTGAGAAATTGCCAAGAAATTTAAGATCTCGTAGAACGCTATGTACTACTCCCTTCACAGAAGAGCGCAAACTGGCACTAACCAGAATAGAAAGAGGAGTGGGAGGCCCCGGTGCACAACTGAGCAAGAGGAAGAGTACAGTAGAGTGTCTAGTTTGAGAAATAGATGCCTCACAAGTCCTCAACTGGCAGCTTCATTAAATAGTACCTGCAAAACACCAGACTCAATGTCAACATTGAAGAGGTGACTCCGGGACTCTGGCCTTCTAGGCACAGTTGCAAAGAAAAAGCCATATCGCAGACTGGCCAATAAAAAGAAAAGATTAAGATGGACAAAAGAACACAGCCACTGGACAGAGTAAAACTGTCTTACTGTATTAGTAGTCAGACCCCTTGACCTTTTCCACATTTTGTTACGTTACAGCCTTATTCTAAAATGGATTAGATAGTTTTTCCCCCTCATCAATCTACACACACACACAATACCCCATAATGACATCACAATACCCCATAATGACATCACAATACCCCATAATGACATCACAATACCCCATAATGACATCCCAATACCCCATAATGACATCACAATACCCCATAATGACATCACAATACCCCATAATGACATCCCAATACCCCATAATGACATCACAATACCCCATAATGACATCCCAATACCCCATAATGACATCACAATACCCCATAATGACAAAGCTAAAACAGGTTTTTCGACATTTTTGCAAATGTATTAAAATAAAAAACTGAAATATCACATTTCTATAAGTATTCAGACCCTTTACTTAGTACTTTGTTGAAACACCTTCAGCAGTGAGTACAGCCTCGGCTCTTCTTCGGTATGACGCCACAAGGTTGGTATACCTGTATTTGGGGAGTTTCTCCCATTCTTCTCTGCAGATCTTCTCGTGCTCTGTCAGTTTAGATGGGGAGCGTCGCTGCACAGCTATTTTCAGGTCTCTCCAGAGATGTTCAATTGGTTTCAAATCTGGGTTCTGTCTAGGCCACTCAAGGGCATTCAGAGACTTGTCTCGAAGCCACTCTTGCGTTGTCTTGGCTGTGTGCTTAGAGTCATTGTCCTGTTGGAAGGTGCACCTTCACCCGAGTCTAAGGTCCAGAGCGCTCTGGAGCAGGTTTTCATCAAGGATCTCTCTGTACTTTGCTTCGTTCACCTTTCCCTCAATCCTGACTAGACTCCCAGTCCCTGCCACTGCAAATCATCCCCACAGCAAGATGCTGCCACCACCATACTTCACCGTAGGGATGGTGCCAGGTTTGCTCCAGACGTGACGCTAGGCATTCAGGCCAAAAAGTTCAATCTTGGTTTTATCAGACCAGAGAAACTTGTTTCTCGTGGTCTGAGAGTCCTTTAGGTGCTTTTTGACAAACTCCAAGTGGGCTGTCATGTGCCTTTTACTGAGAAGTGGCTTCTGTCTGGCCACTCTACCATTAAGGCCTGATTTATGGAGTGCTGCAGAGATGGTTGTCCTTTTGGAAGGTTCTCCCATCTCCACAGAAGAACTCTGGAGATCTGTCAGTTACCATCAGGTTCTTGGTCACCTCCCTGACCAAGGCACTTCTCCCCCAATTGCTCAGTTTGGCTGGGCGGCCAGCACCAGGATAAGTCTTGGTGGTTCCAAACTTCTTCCATTTAAAAATGATGGAGGCCACTCTATTCTTGGGGACCTTCAATGATGCAGACATTTTTTGGTAGTCTTCGCCAGATCTGTGCCTCAACACAATCCTGTTTTGGAGCTCTACGGACAATTCCTTCGACCTCATGTCTTGGTTTTTGCTCTGACATGCACTGTCAACTGTGGGACCTTATATAGACAGGTGTGTTGCTTTCCAAATCATGTTTAATGAATTGAATTTACCACAGGTGGACTCCACTCAAGTTGTAGAAACATCTCAAGGATGATAAATGGAAACTGGATGCATCTGAACTCAATTTCGAGTCTCATCGCAAAAGGGTCTGAATACTTTTGTAAATAAGGTATATATATATATATATATTTTTTACTTTGATTAAGTTTTCACTTTGTCATTAGTGTGTGTAGATTGTAAATATATATTTATTTGTTAGTCCATTTTAGAATAAGGCTGTAACGTAACAAAACGTGGATAAAGTCTTACTCTGATGTTATGGTTCATGTTTTTATCCAAGTGACACATCATCATTTAATGAATCACACTATCTTGCCTGTAGCCTTACTCTGGACAGACACATAGATCATTTGGAGGAAAATAGAAGTATTTTCCTATGCCCTAAGTGGCATCCTAACGGGTCTAAACCGTGACCAGGAGTCAATGAATCACATTCTGAATATCTATGTTTATTATCGAATTCTATACAACCTCCACAAACATGTTCTAAAATGTGTCCGTCTCACAGATATCCTTCTGGTTGTCTTTGACAGCTCCAAACCCCCATATGGTGTTGTGATCAATCAGGTTAGGATTTCTCAATAGACTGTGTTGGGTGGAGGATATCGACTGTTTCTATTCACCAGTGAAGGTGTTCTGGATTAAATTAGCCGGGCTAATCATCATCAGTCTTCGGAGGAATTTGTTCCACAACAGTTTGTCAGCTCATAGGGAAAGGCATTTTTTCAGTCATTTACGTGGCTTTGTGGAAATGTAGAAGATGTAAATATTTTCAGTAACTAAAAGTAAAGTAAAGTCTCGCATTCTGTCTACAGAGGAAATTGTACAAAACATTAAGAACACCTGCTCTTTCCATGACATAGACTGACCAGGTGAATCCAGGTGAAATCTATGATCCCTTATTGATGTCACTTGTTAAATCCACTTCAATCAGTGTAGATGAAGGGAGGAGACGGGTTAAAGAAGGATTTTTAATCCTTGAGACAACTGAGACATGGATTGTGTATGTGTTCCGTTCAGAGGGTGAATGGGCAAGACAAAATATTTAAGTGCCTTTGAACGGGGTATGGTAGTAGGTGTCAAGAACTGCAGCGCTGCTGGGTTTTTCATGCTCAACAGTTTCCTGTGTGTGTCAAGAATGATCCACCACCCAAAAGACATTCAGCCAACTTGACACAACTGTGGGAAGCATTGGGGTCAACATGGGCCAGCATCCCTGTGGAACGCTTTCGACACATTGTAGAGTCCATGCCCGGACGAATTGAGACTGTTCTGAGGGCACCAGAGGGTGCAACTCAATATTAGGAAGGTGTTCCTAATATTTTGTCCACTCCTTGTATGTGTAGTATAATGATTAAACCCTCTGAGAGTTGCATTTACCTAAGAACAATCGTTAAGGTCAGTTCCCATATTGAAAACAAATACGGACGTTTGAGAAGATGATGAGGCACATAGTCTTTAAGATGAAAATGGAGGAAAGGATGAAACACTGACCGGATCTTAAGTGTCATACCGTAGATAGATATAATAGTGAAAGGGTTGATGGTGAGAGAAGAACAGGGGGAGAAGTCTCACGCCTGGTTATTGAGGCGTTCCGTTACTACCATGGCTTCTACAGACTCTGCATGTTGGTTTCTCTGGGGAACGCTGTTTTAAAAACCACAACTGAGACTAAGGCAGCGGTATCCTTCTGAAACGTTCTCAGTGGTCTTATTTCTGGTGCTAAAAAAAGAACAAAACAAAACAAAACATAAAAGACGCACTGTAATATTCATAACAGGTCATTACATTGAATCTACTAATATCCCTTTTTACCTGCAGTAACATACTGCGCAGGCGATAGACACGGCCGTGCTATTTGGAGGTAACTAACGTAGGTGAAAACCTGTCGTATGAACTGCTACTTTCTGTTGTGTTAACAGACCAATTGGAAATGGTAAACTGTCACGGTCTTAACATATTGATACAAGAGTAGCTAAGATGGGGAGAAGTCTGTCCATAATAAAACTCTGCTCTGCCTTCTTAACAACACTATCAACAAGGCAGGTCCTACAGGCCCTAGTTTCTACCTTCTTAATAAATAAAATATGGCTATAGACTGACATCTAGTGAGTATGAATGGATAGTAATTTTAAAGTATTTTTTACCAACATTGTAGTGAGGAATCAGATTTGAGACTCGCTCGAGTAGCTTTGGTACCATCTATTGGCTATGTATGGAACAAACATCCAATCTTTAACAGGCCGGGAACATAACGAACACGTCCTCCGACAGCTGAGTTATGATTGGCCCCTTCCAGCTAAGGTTAGGTATGATTGGTTCAGTTGGTGAGAGCGTAACAGTGGTCAGATTACAGTCATGTTGACATTTGTCGTGGGGCACAAACGCCTTCCTCTTGTACTATTTAATATTTTATAACCACACAATCAAACACAGCTTGAAACCCACTCACTCATACACAGGCATAACTGTGTCCCTCCACCACAGAGAAACAGTGGATGTTGTGCCTCAGTCACACACTGGTTGACTTCTATCTGCATCGCTCCAGCTCCTCCCGTGTAAAAACATCTACGACTGTAAAAGGGGGCTAAAGCCAGAAGTAGCCTAGCCTATAGACCATTGCTGTTCAAATCCAGTCCTGGAGGGCCAGTACACTTCCGGTTTTTGTTTCTCCCCTGTAGTTAATTGAACTCACCTGGTGTCCCAGGTCTGAGTTAGTCCCTGATTAGAAGGAAACGATGAAAACCAGAAGGGTTTGGTCCCTCCAGGATGCCCTTGAACAGTCCTGCATGCTGATAGGCGATGTTAAGTAATGATAAGTAAGATTACTATAGTATACAGCCCGTTAGTCTAGTATACAGCCCGTTAGTCTAGTATACAGCCCCTTAGTCTAGTATACAGCCCCTTAGTCTAGTATACAGCCCGTTAGTCTAGTATACAGCCCGTTAGTCTAGTATACAGCCCCTTAGTCTAGTATACAGCCCTTTAGTCTAGTATACAGCCCGTTAGTCTAGTATACAGCCCGTTAGTCTAGTATACAGCCCATTGGTTTAATATACAGCTCAGTTAGTCTAATATACAGCTCTGTTAGTTTAATATACTACCCCGTTAGTCTAATATACAGCCCCTTAGTCTAGTATACAGCCCGTTAGTCTAATATACAGCCCTTTAGTCTAGTATACAGCCCGTTAGTCTAGTATACAGCCTCTTAGTCTAGTATACAGCCCCTTAGTCTAATATACAGCTCAGTTAGTCTAATATACTACCTCGTTAGTGTAGTATACAGCCCCTTAGTCTAGTATACAGCCCCTTAGTCTAGTATACAGCCCCTTAGTCTAGTATACAGCCCCGTTAGTCTAATATACAGCTCAGTTAGTATAATATACTACCTCGTTAGTCTAGTATACAGCCCCTTAGTCACCCTGAAACAAGAGACACTTTGATATGGTTCTCGCAACTATAAACACAACTCTGCTTTGATTCACTCCAGTATGTCATCCTGAACCGTTACCCACAGCTTTATCTTGTGTCTAGACTCCAAATCAATCATTACAACTAAAGTATCTATTGACCAGATCTTCCAATCATAAACAGTGTAAACTTTGTATCTTAAAAAAAAGAGTAATAAACATAAGCATATAGCGTCATTTAGTAGAATGTCTCGTATCCCCCCTACTGTTCCACTACCAGGCGTGGGAAACTCCAGTCCTCAGGGGCCTGATTGATGTCACACTTTTGTCCCAGCCCAGCTAACACACCTGACTCCAATAATCAACTAATCATGATCTTTAGTTAAACATGTAATTAGTTTAAATCAGGTGTGTTTGCTAGAGATGGAGAAGAAGTGTGACACCAATCAGACCTCCGAGGACTGGGATCTCCCAGGCCTGCACTAGACCCTACATCCTCTGGGGGGGGGGGGGGGGAGTAGGTACAACTATCCCACTCGTGCAGTAGCTGTATAGCCTGTCTAACATGACTCAGTATGAGGATGGGTAAAAATGTCCAAAAAACAAAAGCCCCCGTGGCCACGCCATCTGACCACTAGCATTGAACTTTGGAAGTTGTGTTGAAATTGTGTTAAATGTCAAACCAGTTATCAACTACACACAGCAGATTACATATTGACAATGTGTGTGTCACCAAGGCCAGCCACGAGCACGATTGGGTAGGTTACTTTCTAACTGTAAACCGGTACAGTGGCTTCCGAAAAGTTTTCACCCAACTATTTTGTTGCCTTACAACCTGAAATTAAAATTGATTTTTTTGTGGGGGGTTGAATCATTTGATTTACACAACATGCCTACCACTTTGACGATGCAAAATATGTTTTTCTTGTGAAACAAACAACAAATAACAAAACTGAAAACTTGAGCGTGCATAACTATTCAACCCCCCCTCCCCCCCCAAAAAGTCAACACTTTGTAGTCACCTTTTGCAGCAATTACAGCTGCAAGTCTCTTGGGGTATGTCTCTATAAGCTTGGCACATCTAGCCACTGGGATTCTTGCCCGTTCTTCAAGGCAAAACTGCTCCAGCTCCTTCAAGTTGGATGGGTTCCGCTGGTGTACAGCAATCTTTAAGTCATACAACAGATTGTCAATTGGATTGAGGTCTGGGCTTTGACTAGGCCATACCAAGACATTTAAATGTTTCCCCTTAAACCACTCAAGTGTTGCTTTAGCAGCATGCTTAGGGTCATTGTCCTGCTGGAAGGTGGACCTCCTTCCCAGTCTCAAATCTCTGAAAGACTGAAACAAGTTTCCTTCAAGAATTTCCCTGTATTTAGCGCCATCCACCATTCCTTCAATTCTGACCAGTTTCCCAGTCCCTGCCGATGAAAAACATCCCCACAGAATGATGCTGCCACCACCATGCTTCACTGTGGGGATGGTATTCTCGGGGTGATGAGAGGTGTTGTGTTTGCGCCAGACATAGCGTTTTCCTTGATGGCCAAAAAGCAACATTTTAGTCTCGTCTGACCAGAGTACCTTCTTCCATGTGGATGGGTAGTCTCCCACATGCCTTGGGTAGTCTGGTAGTCTCCCGCCAAGCATGTCTGCTTATTTTTTTCTTTAAGCAATAGCTTTTTCTGGCCACTCTTCCGTAAAGCCCAGCTCTGTGGAGTGTACGGCTTAAAGTGGTCCTATGGACAGATACTCCAATCTCCGATGTGGAGCTTTGCAGCTCCTTCAGGGTTATCTTTGGTCTCTTTGTTGCCTCTCTGATTAATGCCCTCCTTGTCTGGTCCGTGAGGTTTTGGTGGGCGGCCCTCTCTTGGCAGGTTTTTTGTGTTGCCATATTCTTTTAATTTTTTAATAATGGATTTAATGGTGCGCCGTGGGATGTTCAAAGTTTCAGATATTTTTTTATAACCTGTTCTTGTCCAAAACGTTGTCCCTGACCTGTTTGGAGAGCTCCTTGGTCTTCATGGTGCCGCTTGCTAGGTGGTGCCCCTTGCTTAGTGGTGTTGCAGACTCTGGGGCCTTTCAGAACAGGTGTGTATATACTGAGATCATGTGACAGATCATGTGACACTTAGATTGCACACAGGTGGACTTTATTTAACTAATTATGTGACTTCTGAAGGTAATTGGTTGCACCAGATCTTATTTAGGGGCACCACTTTTCCATTTTTTTTTTTTATTTTTTTTTTTTGAAACAAGTAGTTTTTTTCATTTCACTATTTTGAAATTGAAATAAAAATCCATTTAAATTACAGGTTTTAATGCAACAAAATAGGAAAATATCCAAGGGGGGGGTGAATACTTTTGCAAAGCACTGTACCTGTCCAAAATTGTAATCAGTAACGTAACTTTTGGATTACCCAAACTCAGTAATGTAATGAACAACATCTATTGCAGGATAAATCCAGGATAAATCCATGATAAATCCATGTTAAAGTTTACATAGCTGGCCATATATGAATGTCACATTTTACTTTATGGGTTGGTTATGTAGGCTTCTTCTAACCCATCGCTTTCTACTACATATAATAAATAACATGATTAAATTATATATTTACATTGAAAACCAAAGTCTATCAGAATTGCAGTCATTCCAATATATGTTACACCCCTTGATGTTCAAGAATAGGACTTGGAAATATGGAAGTATAGATTAGCCAAATTGTTTAACCTGAGCATAACCCCAAAACGAAGGACTCATTATCCAGCCATACTCTGTTGTTTATGATTTTGCTGTCATGGAGGACTGATTGGACTCATTGATTCGAGTTGAAAAATAAACGCTGCGCTCATAGAATGGCATGCTTTGAGCACTACTGAAAAGTGCTATTTACATGTGAAAAATGAATGCCATATGCTGCATTTGCTATAGGCCTTTTGTTTCCCTTTTTTGCAGGTGTCACTTTGATATCTTCATAATATGCAGCTGTTTAAAGTGCAAATCCACAGTAGAAACAGTAACAAAACAGTGCCCAGCCTGTGTTTTGGTAAAAAGCTGAGGGATGGGCCTGGAGAAATGTAACCACTCTCAAGGACTGACAGTCCATGATATCAAAAGTATTGTTTTTAAGGCTGTACAAACATTTGAGAAAGTGTGGGAACTTCTTCAAGACTGTTGGAAAAGCATTCCAAGTGAAGCTGGTTGAGAGAATGCCAGAGTGTGCAAAACTGTCATCAAAAGGGGTGACTACTTTGAAGAATCTCAAATATAAAATATATTTTGATTTATTGTATTTAACACTTTTTTGGTTACTACATGATTCCATATGTGTTATTTCATAGTGTTGATGTCTTCACTGTTATTCCACAATGTAGAAAAAAGTAAAAATAAAGAAAAACCCTGTAATGAGTAGGTGTGTCCAAACTTTGGACTGGTAAAGTATATATATAATTTATAAGTGCAAACATGGTTGTAGCAACTACAAATTGCCCCTTTAAGTCGATCAAAAGTGTGCGAGTTTGAGCATGTTTTCATTAGGCCTATGGATTTTTTTTCAGCATCATTTAGATTGAGCAATAAAATCCTCACTTTTATTCCATTATTCCACTATACAGGTGTTGCAAGAGCGCATTTTTCACTGGCTGTCCACTGGTTTCAAAAACAATGATTGATAGGCAGTTTAAACTTCTTGAATTCAACCATCATTGGGTTCAAATGCACATTTAGATTTTTGAATAGCCATCCATAACAACCACAATCCGTAAAGCGCAAATAGCTAAATGAGAGAGCGGCAGCGTGATTCACATCAATAATAAGTGATATCCGTATCGCCATAGACAACGTCACTGATGTCACTGCTGCTCCAAGCGTTTATTCAAGTTGGATCATTTTCGGATGCCGACAGCAGTCTCGCCATTGGAAGACATAGCTTGGACTGTAGCCTGCTCTTTCCCCGCGATCCATCAAACACATTTGGTGTGTTATCATAGTGGTCTCTGACTTGTGTTCAGACTCGCTCGGGTGGAATAAACTTAAACTTGCCCCTTTTTTCAATACTGATTTGAATGTCATTGAGAAAGTGTGTCAATTATTATTATTTTTTATCGCAAACATCCTTTCTGAATGTAAAAGTAATCCTTGAAGTAATCATCTAGTTAATGTGATTACAATATTTTTAGCTGGTAACGTGTTTTTGTAACCCCTTACATGTAATGCTGGTACTCCCCAACCCTGGCCACGAGTGGGCTAGCCATTAGCTGATATGTACAATACCTATCTGGGCGTTGTAAGGTCTGGCAGGCGTCAGCAACGCCTGGGCAGAGGAATGTGCCCACGCTCTCTCTCGTTCTCTCACTCTCTGTTAATGTTATTTTATCATAGCCATTTCAAACAACATTTAATGTTTTTTTTGTATTAACATGTATTGTAATTATGCCCATTTTGAAATGGATGTGCTTCTCATAACAGCTGGCCTCCCATTATGGAAAGAAAATGTGTAATTCCTCAATTCAAAATAAAAAAATGTTGTCGTCTGGTCATGTCATCTGCTGCGTGAGTTTCATCATCATCATCAATCTGAACCATGCACTACCTGGCTCGGGCTGGCCCTTTAAAGGACACGCTTTGGAAGAAAGCAGATGCATGAGGCATGCATTGCGCAATCCGAGTATGCATACATGCCACACATGAGCGACTCCATCCCAACGGTGTCAGCACATTTGGGACGAAAGGGACTCGTTTCAACCTCGGTAAGATAACGCACGCAGACACCCTGTGCACAGACCACCGGCTATACCTTTAATACGCCCTTATTTACATACATCTGACTCTTATTTTTATATTCCACATGGATGGATGACTCAATATCGTTTTTATCTCCTCCTCCTGAATAATTGACATCTCTCCAGCTCGGTTCTTCAACAGGCATGGTCTGTAAGGTAAGGGAAATCCCGTGCCAACATAGACCCCCCCTTCTTTTCCCCCAGATGATTATTCATGCGTAAATGTTCTCTCCCCTCATATTCGGAGCATCGGAATGGTCAGTTCTGTACCTGTCGATATGGATAGCCAACTCCTACACGCACATATGTCACCCGTTATTTGAACACGAGCCGTCACAAAAGGTTTCCACTAGTCTGACAGTGATAACACTCAACATACCATCGGCGGATAGTTGGTGCTGTTAGAATCACTGAACACTAAGACTAATAGTTATTATTTTATTATTTTTTTCTACTTCTTTTTTTTTTTTTAACAATTTAAACTGTTTTGAACTTCATCAAACATGGACATCAAAGGTAAGGATGATATGGTTTCCATCCTCTATCCATTGACTGTAACAGTGTGGGGTTTTATTACAATGTGATGGACATTTTATTGTCAGAAGTTAATAATTACAAGGCTTTTTTTTTGGCCCAACATTTGCTCAGAGTTTAGTCTGTTCATGTGAGTGATGAAAGCAATCCTAACTGATGTAAATCAGTCCTGGAATGGTTTACTGTAAATTACACTGTACTATTACAGTGGTTCCCAACTCCAGTCCCTGACAGTACACATTTTTGTTGTAGCCGCAGATAAACGTACCTAATTCAACTAATTGAGGGCCTGATGATTTGTTGAATCAGGTGTGCTTTTTCAAGGCTACAATGAAAATGTGAACTGTTGGGAGGTACTGGAGGACCGGAGTTGGGAACCACTATAACTACTAGATGATACATTGATAGCAGGCTAGTTAACTACTGATAGCGATAGCTGCTGCAGTTACACTATAAATATGAATATATATACAAAAGTATGTGGACACCTCTTCAAATTAGTGTATTTGGCTATATTTGCATAGAGCCCTGACCTCAACCCCGTTGAACACCTTTGGGATGAATTGGAACGCCGACTGCGAGCCAGGACTAATCGCCCAAAATCAGTGCCCGACCTCACAGCTCTTGTGTCTGAATGGATGCAAGTCCCCCTCAGCAATGTTCCAACATCTAGTGGAAAGCCATCCCAGTAGAGTGGAGGCTGTTATAGCAGCAATGTTCCAACATCTAGTGGAAAGCCTTCCCAGAAGAGTGGCTGGTTTGGCAGCAAAGGGAGGGGGGACCAACTCCATATTAATATCCATGATTTTGGAATGAGATGTTGGATGAGCAGGTGTCCACATACTTTTGGTCATAGTGTTCAGTGACTCTAACAGCACCAACTATACGCCGATGGTATGTTGAGTGTTATCTCTGTCAGACTAGTGGAAACCCAAACCTCTTGCTCCGGCCAAACTCTAAGCCACGCCCACTGACGCGAAAGATAGATCATCACAATAATTGAATTTGAGTCGTCAGGCAGTTATAGTGATTTATGAATGATTGTGTCCTGTTTTGACAGTTATATAAACTGTTAGCTGTAGTTCTGATTATTGTTATTTTTGTTTTTATATTGTTGTTATTAATTTACAAAACAGTGATTGATTTCTACAATATGTTGTTCCAGCAATTCAGAGTTCTGGAGAGTTGTACCTCTTGTTATGGGGAGTTGTACCTCTTGTAGCTCTTTTTAGTTTTAGAGAGTTGTACCTCTTGTTATGGGGAGTTGTACCTCTTGTTGCTCTTTAGAGGTTTGGAGAGTTGTACCTCTTGTTATGGGGAGTTGTACCTCTTGTTGCTCTTTTTAGTTTTAGAGAGTTGTACCTCTTGTTATGGGGAGTTGTACCTCTTGTTGCTCTTTAGAATTTTGGAGAGTTGTACCTCTTGTTGTTGCTCTTTAGAGTTCTGGAGAGTTGTGCCTCTTGTTGCGCTTTAGAGTTTTGGAGAGTTGTACCTCTTTTTGTTGCTCTTTAGAGTTCTGGAGAGTTGTACCTCTTGTTATGGGGAGTTGTACCTCTTGTTGCTCTTTAGAGTTCTGGAGAGTTGTACCTCTTGTTATGGGGAGTTGTACCTCTTGTTGCTCTTTAAAGTTTTGGGGAGTTGTACCTCTTGTTGCTCTTTAGAGTTCTGGAGAGTTGTACCTCTTGTTATGGGGAGTTGTACCTCTTGTTGCTCTTTAGAGTTCTGGAGAGTTGTACCTCTTGTTATGGGGAGTTGTACCTCTTGTTGCTCTTTAAAGTTTTGGGGAGTTGTACCTCTTGTTGCTCTTTAGAGTTTTGGAGAGTTGTACCTCTTGTTATGGGAAGTTGTACCTCTAGTTGTCCTTTAGAGCTTTGGAGAGTGTTGGAGAGTTGTGCCTCTTGTTGCGCTTTAGAGTTTTGGAGAGTTGTACCTCTTGTTGTTGCTCTTTAGAGTTCTGGAGAGTTGTGCCTCTTGTTGCTCTTTAGAGTTTTGGAGAGTTGTACCTCTTGTTATGGGGAGTTGTACCTCTTGTTGCTCTTGAGAGTTTTGGGGAGTTGTGCCTCTTGTTATGGGTAGTTGTACCTCTTGTTGCTCTTTAGAGTTCTGGAGAGTTGTGCCTCTTGTTGCGCTTTAGAGTTTTGGAGAGTTGTACCTCTTTTTGTTGCTCTTTAGAGTTCTGGAGAGTTGTACCTCTTGTTATGGGGAGTTGTACCTCTTGTTGCTCTTTAGAGTTCTGGAGATTTGTACCTCTTGTTGTTGCTCTTTAGAGTTCTAGAGAGTTGTACATCTTGTTGCTCTTTAGAATTTTGGAGAGTTGTACCTCTTGTTGTTGCTCTTTAGAGTTCTGGAGAGTTGTGCCTCTTGTTGCGCTTTAGAGTTTTGGAGAGTTGTACCTCTTTTTGTTGCTCTTTAGAGTTCTGGAGAGTTGTACCTCTTGTTATGGGGAGTTGTACCTCTTGTTGCTCTTTAGAGTTCTGGAGATTTGTACCTCTTGTTGTTGCTCTTTAGAGTTCTAGAGAGTTGTACATCTTGTTGCTCTTTAGAATTTTGGAGAGTTGTACCTCTTGTTGTTGCTCTTTAGAGTTATGGAGCGTTGTACCTCTTGTTGTTTTCATGCTGTAGTAACACTACAGTATCAAACTCAGATCACCACACACTCTGGTCTATAATAGCTTTAAAATAGAATAAATAGACTAGAATAGCATAGACTAGAAAAGCATAGAATAGAATAGACTAGCATAGAATAGCATAGACTAGAATAGCATAGACTAGAATAGCATAGACTAGAATAGCATAGAATAGAATAGCATAGAATAGAATAAATAGAATAGACTAAAATAGCATAGACTAGAATAGCATAGAATAGAATAGACTAGAATAGCATAGACTAGAATAGCATAGAATAGAATAGCATAGAATAGAATAAATAGAATAGACTAGAATAGCATAGACTAGAATAGCATAGACTAGAATAGCATAGAATAGAATAGAATAGCATAGACTAGAATAGCATAGACTAGAATAGACTAGAATAGAATGGCAATTCTTATCAAAATAAAACACAAACTGGGCACATAAAACAAATATACAAATACAGTATGTTGGTGTTTGTGTTGGTTTTGGTGTGTGTTTGTCCAGCAGTTTGCTTTAGTTATTGTCTCCCTCTTCTCTCCACTGAGTAGAGAGGAGTACGATGACAGAGTTCTGGAAGGAGCACAGCCGCCAGGCCACGGTTGAGGAAATGATGTTGGACTCTCATGCCCAGGAGCTGACCCTGCACGAACTGCCTGAGATCCTCTCCCTGCTGCCCAGCCTTTCCGGCCAGAGGGTCCTGGAGCTGGGCGCCGGCATCGGGTCAGTGGGTCTATTGAACTATATCTATAAAACAACTGACCAGATAGACTGTTAATAACATCAAGCATGTACTGTGTCATGATCTCTGTAGAGCCATGAGGTTTAACTGACCATGTGACCTGACACGGAAAACTCCTGGCCCTGGGCTATGATGGGGACCTGTGTTTTTCCTGGTCAGGTGATGTGGACACTTGTTAGCAGTTTGACCCTCACTGTCTGATGTGGAAGTGTTTGACCCTTTGTGTTTGTGTGTTTGGTCTCTTCCAGTAGGTACACCAGCCACCTGTTGACCCAGGCCAGTCACGTGACAGCGGTCGACTTCATGGAGAGCTTCGTGGAGAAGAACAGACAGGACAACAGTCACCATGGCAACGCCTCCTTTCTACAGGCAGACGTCACCAAGCTGGACTTCCCCAAAAACAGGTCTGCTTTTGGATATAATGTTCATAATGATAATATAATATATTATAAAACAGGTTTGCGTAAGGTTGCAAAGCTACCGGTAATTTACCAAAGTTACCAGAATCTTCTGTAATTTGGGTAATTAAGAGGTAATCTATGGCAATCTAAGGTAAATTTGGTAATTTATACTTGCAAAACTGTAAAAAAAAATCTATATTATTAATATATAGTATGCATTTTTTATATCTGTGTCCATATTGTCCAGTAGTTTCTGATAGATAGACCATATGGTTCAAGAGAAAGTAACCAAATACATTTTTAAAAGCATCTAATCAACAATGGCTTTATTTTCAATGAACTCTTGCTCTTATTTACTGCCACCAACATTGACAACAGACATGTTCACATAGAAGAGCAAAGTCTGTACAAGATAATATAAAGTATATTTCATGCTGAATGGTTTATGTTTTATTTAAGATTATGTTTTGTCATTCTTTTATTTATTTTAAAATCATCTTAAATATTTTCCATGTAGTGAGGCCACACAGAGGGCCAGAGATCATTACAGACACCGGTGATAATCTGAAGTACCCAAAAAAGGACACTTGATTTTTATCTTCTAAAATGCCGTATATTCCGTTGAAAGTGAACAAAATTCTGGGTAGTTTACTGGTAAACTTAGAAAGATAAGAAAAGTTATCTGATTTGGGATGTTTTGTTTGCATAAAGCTATTGACTTTGGATTGATAAGGCGTAGCGAAACATGTTCAAAGTCTATGACTAAGGTATTTTTTTTTAAAACTGGTTTGACGAGATGTCTCACCTATCTCGCCTTAGCCTTCGGTTAGAACTGAATACACTAATATGAGGTGACACTGCATGTGTCCCAAATGACACCCTATTCCCTATGTAGTGCACTACTTTTGACCAGGGACCATAGAGCTCCAGTCAAAAGTAGTGCACTATATGGAGACTATGGTGCCATTTGGGACACATTTTGCCTAAAGCCGATGGGTATAACGCATTAATACTTGTTCTAAGCTTTTGTGAGCCTTTATAACATCCTACTATCAGGCTTATTATGTTATTCTGATGTGTACCCCCCCCATCAGTTATGGTGTTATTCTGATGTGTACCTCCCCCCCCCCCCCATCAGTTATGATGTTATTCTGATGTGTACCTCCCCCCCCATCAGTTATGGTGTTATTCTGATGTGTACCCCCCCCCCCCCCCCATCAGTTATGGTGTTATTCTGATGTGTACCCCCCCCCCCCCCCCATCAGTTATGGTGTTATTCTGATGTGTACCTCCCCCCCCATCAGTTATGGTGTTATTCTGATGTGTACCTCCCCCCCCCATCAGTTATGGTGTTATTCTGATGTGTACCTCCCCCCCCCATCAGTTATGGTGTTATTCTGATGTGTACCTCCCCCCCCATCAGTTATGGTGTTATTCTGATGTGTACCTCCCCCCCCATCAGTTATGGTGTTATTCTGATGTGTACCTCCCCCCCCCCCATCAGTTATGGTGTTATTCTGATGTGTACCTCCCCCCCATCAGTTATGGTGTTATTCTGATGTGTACCTCCCCCGCCATCAGTTATGGTGTTATTCTGATGTGTACCTCCCCCCCCCATCAGTTATGGTGTTATTCTGATGTGTACCCCCCCCCCCCCATCAGTTATGGTGTTATTCTGATGTGTACCTCCCCCCCATCAGTTATGGTGTTATTCTGATGTGTACCTCCCCCCCCCCCCCCCATCAGTTATGGTGTTATTCTGATGTGTACCCCCCCCCCATCAGTTGTGATGTTATTCTGATGTGTACCCCCCCATCAGATATGATGTTATTCTGATGTGTACCCCCCCATCAGTTATGGTGTTATTCTGATGTGTACCCCCCCCCCCATCAGTTATGGTGTTATTCTGATGTGTACCCCCCCCCCCCCCCCCCATCAGTTATGATGTTATTCTGATGTGTACCCCCCCCCCCCCCCCCCCCCATCAGTTATGGTGTTATTCTGATGTGTACCCCCCCATCAGTTATGATGTTATTCTGATGTGTAACCCCCCCATCAGTTATGGTGTTATTCTGATGTGTACCCCCCCCCCCCCCATCAGTTATGGTGTTATTCTGATGTGTACCCCCCCCCCCCCCCCCCCATCAGTTATGGTGTTATTCTGATGTGTACCTCCCCCCCCCATCAGTTGTGGTGTTATTCTGATGTGTACCCCCCCATCAGTTATGGTGTTATTCTGATGTGTACCCCCCCCCCCCCCCGTCAGTTATGATGTTATTCTGATGTGTACCCCCCCCATCAGTTATGGTGTTATTCTGATGTGTACCCCCCCAACAGTTATGGTGTTATTCTGATGTGTACCCCCCCATCAGTTATGGTGTTATTCTGATGTGTACCTCCCCCCCATCAGTTATGGTGTTATTCTGATGTGTACCTCCCCCCCATCAGTTATGATGTTATTCTGATGTGTATACCCCCCCCCCCCCCCCCCCCCGCCCCCCCATCAGTTATGGTGTTATTCTGGTCTGTACCCCCCCATCAGATATGGTGTTATTCTGATGTGTACCCCCCTCAGTTTTGACATCATCTTCTCCAACTGGCTACTGATGTATCTGAGTGACGAGGAGCTGACGTCACTAACAGAGAGGATGCTGGGATGGCTCTGCCCCGGAGGATACCTGTTCTTCAGGGAATCCTGCAACTACCAATCAGGTACGAGCTCTAAAATCACCTGAATATCTATTGTGAGTCACTCTTCCAGTCTAATGAATCCCTTAACCCTCAGTAGAACTGAGAGGTTTTGATAGATGGAAGCAACATGGGGATATATCTACCCACACACTCTTCTCATCCTGTCGTCTGTCTCATCATTTATTAGCTAACTTAACAAATCCCCTTATTCAGTCCACTTTCACCTTCATGGGATACTTAAATTCACATCAGATAGTTCTACTTCCAGCTGTTGTGTAAGTAAGGGATAATCACTGAGAGGCTATGCGTTCTATGGTGAGTAATTAATAACGTGACCCTTCCACGGAGTTGTATTATTTTCCAGAGAACGCATAGAGCCCCGAGTTGATTATCCTTTTTTAATACCTTGGCTATCATTTAACACATTTGCCACTAGATATATGTTCCTTTGCCGCTAGATGGGTGTTCAACATCCACTGAAGTAGCTAGCTAGTTTACAGTAATTGCCGTGGTAACCAAACAAACAGACTTGCTAGTTTATCTAAGTAAACAATCAGTTCTAGCTTGCCATTATGAAAATGTTTTCAATTCATCTTTTGCTTTCAAAACCAGCTCAGAATGATCTATAGCCATTGAATTCTACCGTGCTGATATACTGTGTGTTATAGGAAAATAGAATCTAGAATGCTCTAGAATGCCCTTCAAGCCAATCAGAAACAAATATTCAACAATGCCATGGTATGTTCATGGTCTGTCTGTCTGTCTGTCTGTCTGTCTGTCTGTCTGTCTGTCTGTCTGTTTGTCTGTGTCTGTGTGTGTGTCTGTCTGTCTGTCTGTCTGTCTGTCTGTCTGTCTGTCTGTCTGTCTGTCTGTCTGTCTGTCTGTCTGTGTGTGTGTTTGTCTGTGTCTGTGTCTGTGTGTGTGTCTGTCTGTCTGTCTGTCTGTCTGTCTGTCTGTCTGTCTGTCTGTCTGTCTGTCTGTCTGTCTGTCTGTGTGTTTGTCTGTGTGTGTGTGTGTCTGTCTGTCTGTCTGTCTGTCTGTCTGTCTGTCTGTCTGTCTGTCTGTCTGTCTGTCTGTCTGTCTGTCTGTCTGTCTGTCTGTCTGTCTGTCCAGGTGACTGTAAGAGGACATTTAACCCCACCCACTACAGATCGTCGGCCCACTACAGTCACTTGATGACAACAACACTGCGGGAGGAGTCAGAGGGGCCGGAGAAGCAGGTGTTTGGCTTTGACATCGTGCTCAATAAAACCGTGCAGACATACATCAAGGTAGGGTGCTCTATTGCTACTGATTGTGTTGTGTCTTAATATAATGTGTGTAAATAAACATTAATGCCACTGTCAGACTATTGTGTGTGTGTGTGTGTGTGTGTGTGTGTGGAAACGGAGTGGAGGTAATGAGAGTCTCTACCTGATCGATTCCAGATGCCCTTGCAAATTATCGTTGTCAACAGCAATCTGATAAATGCTGGCAGTGGCTTGCAGACTGAGTGAAGAAGTATGCGTGTGTGTGTGTGTGTGTGTGTGTGTGTGTGTGTGTGTGTGTGTGTGTGTGTGGGTGCGTGTGTGTGTGTTTGTGTGTGTGTGTGTGTGTGTGGCATCTACATCTCCCTATATCTTCCTGTCTCATTCCCCTCTTCAGATGAAGAACAACCAGAACCAGGTGTGTTGGCTGTTGGAGAAGGTGGGTCGGGACACCGCCTGTCAAGAGGGCTTCAGAACCTTCCAGCAGTTTCTGGACAACCAGCAGTACACACGCAAAGGCATCCTGCGATACGAGAAGATGTTTGGGGCAGGATACGTCAGCACTGGGGGACACAGCACTACCAAGGTAGGTTTGAGGTTTGGGAGTCCTGCACACACGCACACACACACACATGCACGCTCGTGCCCACATACAAACACACTCACACATGCACACACATACACACGCCGCCAACACAGGTTTGTGACATGAAGACCCAGAGCAGAAAGGTTGTTGTTTTTCTATGGACAGATGGACAGGTTGTGTAGTTACTGTTTAGACTAGGTTACACAGACTGCTGAAACATGGAAGGACAACACACAGGAGAGGTCATGTAGTTACTGTTTAGGCTGGGTTACACAGACTGCTGAAACATGGAAGGACAACACACAGGAGAGGTCATGTAGTTACTGTTTAGACTAGGTTACACAGACTGCTGAAACATGGAAGGACAACACACAGGAGAGGTCATGTAGTTACTGTTTAGACTGGGTTACACAGACTGCTGAAACATGGAAGGACAACACACAGGAGAGGTCATGTAGTTACTGTTTAGACTGGGTTACACAGACTGCTGAAACATGGAAGGACAACACACAGGAGAGGTCATGTAGTTACTGTTTAGACTGGGTTACACAGACTGCTGAAACATGGAAGGACAACACACAGGAGAGGTCATGTAGTTACTGTTTAGACTGGGTTACACAGACTGCTGAAACATGGAAGGACAACACACAGGAGAGGTCATGTAGTTACTGTTTAGACTGGGTTACACAGACTGCTGAAACATGGAAGGACAACACACAGGAGAGGTCATGTAGTTACTGTTTAGACTGGGTTACACAGACTGCTGAAACATGGAAGGACAACACACAGGAGAGGTCATGTAGTTACTGTTTAGACTGGGTTACACAGACTGCTGAAACATGGAAGGACAACACACAGGAGAGGTCATGTAGTTACTGTTTAGACTAGGTTACACAGACTGCTGAAACATGGAAGGACAACACACAGGAGAGGTCATGTAGTTACTGTTTAGACTGGGTTACACAGACTGCTGAAACATGGAAGGACAACACACAGGAGAGGTCATGTAGTTACTGTTTAGACTGGGTTACACAGACTGCTGAAACATGGAAGGACAACACACAGGAGAGGTCATGTAGTTACTGTTTAGACTGGGTTACACAGACTGCTGAAACATGGAAGGACAACACACAGGAGAGGTCATGTAGTTACTGTTTAGACTGGGTTACACAGACTGCTGAAACATGGAAGGACAACACACAGGAGAGGTCATGTAGTTACTGTTTAGACTGGGTTACACAGACTGCTGAAACATGGAAGGACATCACACAGGAGAGGTCATGTAGTTACTGTTTAGACTGGGTTACACAGACTGCTGAAACATGGAAGGACAACACACAGGAGAGGTCATGTAGTTACTGTTTAGACTGGGTTACACAGACTGCTGAAACATGGAAGGACAACACACAGGAGAGGTCATGTAGTTACTGTTTAGACTAGGTTACACAGACTGCTGAAACATGGAAGGACAACACACAGGAGAGGTCATGTAGTTACTGTTTAGACTGGGTTACACAGACTGCTGAAACATGGAAGGACAACACACAGGAGAGGTCATGTAGTTACTGTTTAGACTGGGTTACACAGACTGCTGAAACATGGAAGGACAACACACAGGAGAGGTCATGTAGTTTCTGTTTAGACTGGGTTACACAGACTGCTGAAACATGGAAGGACAACACACAGGAGAGGTCATGTAGTTACTGTTTAGACTGGGTTACACAGACTGCTGAAACATGGAAGGACAACACACAGGAGAGGTCATGTAGTTACTGTTTAGACTGGGTTACACAGACTGCTGAAACATGGAAGGACAACACACAGGAGAGGTCATGTAGTTACTGTTTAGACTGGGTTACACAGACTGCTGAAACATGGAAGGACAACACACAGGAGAGGTCATGTAGTTACTGTTTAGACTGGGTTACACAGACTGCTGAAACATGGAAGGACAACACACAGGAGAGGTCATGTAGTTACTGTTTAGACTGGGTTACACAGACTGCTGAAACATGGAAGGACAACACACAGGAGAGGTCATGTAGTTACTGTTTAGACTGGGTTACACAGACTGCTGAAACATGGAAGGACAACACACAGGAGAGGTCATGTAGTTACTGTTTAGACTGGGTTACACAGACTGCTGAAACATGGAAGGACAACACACAGGAGAGGTCATGTAGTTACTGTTTAGACTGGGTTACACAGACTGCTGAAACATGGAAGGACAACACACAGGAGAGGTCATGTAGTTACTGTTTAGACTGGGTTACACAGACTGCTGAAACATGGAAGGACAACACACAGGAGAGGTCATGTAGTTACTGTTTAGACTGGGTTACACAGACTGCTGAAACATGGTTACTGTTTAGACTGGGTTACACAGACTACCACGGTACTGTGCTCTTTTGGCCTTCTCTATATACAAATACAGAACGTGTGTGTAGTTATTATTGGAATGGGCTTGACACGTTCTGTTTTTTTTTGGGGGGGGGGGGGTTCACTTTGTGTTAAAAAAGGAGTTTGTTAACCTGCTGAACTTGAAGCCTGGGATGAAGGTGCTGGATGTGGGCTGTGGCATCGGTGGTGGAAACTTCTACATGGCAAAGGTCAGCCCCCAGTGACATTTAGTATATAGGAAGTTTATGATATATATTGTTGGAAATGGACCAGTCCACCATATGAACATTCACATCACACACAGCAGGATGTGGTTAGGTCATACAGTGGGGAGAACAAGTATTTGATACACTGCCGATTTTGCAGGTTTTCCTACTTACAAAGCATGTAGAGGTCTATATTTTTTAAAATCATAGGTACACTTCAATCATACAAATCATACAATGTGATTTTCTGGATTTTTGTTTTAGATTCTGTCTCTCACAGTTGAAGTGTACTTATGATAAAATATTACAGACCTCTACATGCTTTGTAAGTAGGAAAACCTGCAAAAATCGGCAGTGTATCAAATACTTGTTCTCCCCACTGTATATCCGAATGATGACGATGATGTTCTGCAGGCCTTCGGCGTGGAGGTGCTGGGCCTGGACCTCTCAGCCAACATGGTGGATATCGCCATAGAGAGGTCCATGGAGGAGAAGCTTCCATCGGTGAGTCTGATTGGTCACCAGTTGAATGAGGTCATGTCGTTGCTGTCATCTGGACTGGGATCTGTTTGATGGTGGAACAACAGTTGGTTCCTTCCTTGTTATTTATGTATTTCCCTACAATGAGAAACATACTAGGTTATGGTTACTAGGTCTACAATGAGAAACATACTAGGTTATGGTTACTAGGTCTACAATGAGAGACATACTAGGTTATGGTTACTAGGTCTACAATGAGAAACATACTAGGTTATGGTTACTAGGTCTACAATGAGAAACATACTAGGTTATGGTTACTAGGTCTACAATGAGAAACATACTAGGTTATGGTTACTAGGTCAACAATGAGAAACATACTAGGTTATGGTTACTAGGTCTACAATGAGAAACATACTAGGTTATGGTTACTAGGTCTACAATGAGAAACATACTAGGTTATGGTTACTAGGTCTACAATGAGAAACATACTAGGTTATGGTTACTAGGTCAACAATGAGAAACATACTAGGTTATGGTTACTAGGTCAACAATGAGAAACATACTAGGTTATGGTTACTAGGTCTACAATGAGAAACATACTAGGTTATGGTTACTAGGTCAACAATGAGAAACATACTAGGTTATGGTTACTAGGTCTACAATGAGAAACATACTAGGTTATGGTTACTAGGTCTACAATGAGAAACATACTAGGTTATGGTTACTAGGTCAACAATGAGAAACATACTAGGTTATGGTTACTAGGTCAACAATGAGAAACATACTAGGTTATGGTTACTAGGTCAACAATGAGAAACATACTAGGTTATGGTTACTAGGTCTACAATGAAAAACATACTAGGTTATGGTTACTAGGTCTACAATGAGAAACATACTAGGTTATGGTTACTAGGTCTACAATGAGAAACATACTAGGTTATGGTTACTAGGTCTACAATGAGAAACATACTAGGTTATGGTTACTAGGTCAACAATGAGAAACATACTAGGTTATGGTTACTAGGTCAACAATGAGAAACATACTAGGTTATGGTTACTAGGTCTACAATGAGAAACATACTAGGTTATGGTTACTAGGTCTACAATGAGAAACATACTAGGTTATGGTTACTAGGTCTACAATGAGAAACATACTAGGTTATGGTTACTAGGTCTACAATGAGAAACATACTAGGTTATGGTTACTAGGTCTACAATGAGAAACATACTAGGTTATGGTTACTAGGTCAACAATGAGAAACATACTAGGTTATGGTTACTAGGTCAACAATGAGAAACATACTAGGTTATGGTTACTAGGTCTACAATGAGAAACATACTAGGTTATGAGAAACATACTAGGTTATGGTTACTAGGTCTACAATGAGAAACATACTAGGTTATGGTTACTAGGTCTACAATGAGAAACATACTAGGTTATGGTTACTAGGTCAACAATGAGAAACATACTAGGTTATGGTTACTAGGTCTACAATGAGAAACATACTAGGTTATGGTTACTAGGTCTACAATGAGAAACATACTAGGTTATGGTTACTAGGTCAACAATGAGAAACATACTAGGTTATGGTTACTAGGTCTACAATGAGAAACATACTAGATTATGTTTACTAGGTCTACAATGAGAAACATACTAGGTTATGGTTACTAGGTCTACAATGAGAAACATACTAGGTTATGGTTACTAGGTCTACAATGAGAAACATACTAGGTTATGTTTACTAGGTCTACAATGAGAAACATACTAGGTTATGGTTACTAGGTCTACAATGAGAAACATACTAGGTTATGGTTACTAGGTCTACAATGAGAAACATACTAGGTTATGGTTACTAGGTCAACAATGAGAAACATACTAGGTTATGGTCACTAGGTCTACAATGAGAAACATACTAGGTTATGGTTACTAGGTCAACAATGAGAAACATACTAGGTTATGGTTACTAGGTCTACAATGAGAAACATACTAGGTTAGGGTTACTAGGTCTACAATGAGAAACATGCTAGGTTATGGTTACTAGGTCTACAATGAGAAACATACTAGGTTAGGGTTACTAGGTCAACAATGAGAAACATACTAGGTTATGGTCACTAGGTCTACAATGAGAAACATACTAGGTTATGGTTACTAGGTCAACAATGAGAAACATACTAGGTTATGGTTACTAGGTCAACAATGAGAAACATACTAGGTTATGGTTACTAGGTCTACAATGAGAAACATACTAGGTTATGGTTACTAGGTCAACAATGAGAAACATACTAGGTTATGAGAAACATACTAGGTTATGGTTACTAGGTCTACAATGAGAAACATACTAGGTTATGGTTACTAGGTCAACAATGAGAAACATACTAGGTTATGGTTACTAGGTCTACAATGAGAAACATGCTAGGTTATGGTTACTAGGTCTACAATGAGAAACATACTAGGTTAGGGTTACTAGGTCTACAATGAGAAACATGCTAGGTTATGGTTACTAGGTCAACAATGAGAAACATACTAGGTTATGGTCACTAGGTCTACAATGAGAAACATACTAGGTTATGGTTACTAGGTCTACAATGAGAAACATACTAGGTTATGGTTACTAGGTCAACAATGAGAAACATACTAGGTTATGGTTACTAGGTCTACAATGAGAAACATGCTAGGTTATGGTTACTAGGTCTACAATGAGAAACATACTAGGTTAGGGTTACTAGGTCTACAATGAGAAACATGCTAGGTTATGGTTACTAGGTCAACAATGAGAAACATACTAGGTTATGGTCACTAGGTCTACAATGAGAAACATGCTAGGTTATGGTTACTAGGTCAACAATGAGAAACATACTAGGTTATGGTCACTAGGTCTACAATGAGAAACATACTAGGTTATGGTTACTAGGTCAACAATGAGAAACATACTAGGTTATGGTTACTAGGTCTACAATGAGAAACATACTAGGTTATGGTTACTAGGTCAACAATGAGAAACATACTAGGTTATGGTTACTAGGTCTACAATGAGAAACATACTAGGTTATGGTTACTAGGTCTACAATGAGAAACATACTAGGTTATGGTTACTAGGTCTACAATGAGAAACATACTAGGTTATGGTTACTAGGTCTACAATGAGAAACATACTAGGTTATGGTTACTAGGTCAACAATGAGAAACATACTAGGTTATGGTTACTAGGTCTACAATGAGAAACATACTAGGTTATGGTTACTAGGTCTACAAGGTAGTGAAGTTCAAGCGGTCTTTTTTATTTCTATGCTTCCGTTGTTTTGAATATGTTCTACATGTCTTTTAATGCTAGATAGATCACGGTGGTGTTAATTGAATTACAATTAAATGTAGTAGGAAGTGTTTTAGTGACAGGTATTACCTGCCATTTCCTGCAGGTTCATTTCGAGGTGGCCGACGCCACAAAGAGAGAGTTCCCAGAAGCGTCGTTTGATGTGGTCTACAGTCGAGATACCATCCTGCACATCGACGACAAACTGGCAATGTTCAAACGCTTCCACGTGAGTGTGTGTACACACACACACACACACACATACACACACACACACACACACACACACACACACACACACACACACACACACATACACACACACACACACACACACACACACACACACACACACACACACACACACACACACACACACACACACATACACACACACACACACACACACACACACACACACACACACACACACACACACACACACACACACACACACACACACACACACACCTTAACATCAATTCCAGACTATATTATATTTTTCTGGCTGTTTTTACCATCCAAAACACTGTTTATCTTCCTCTTCAGTCGTGGTTGAAGCCCGGTGGCCAGGTTCTGATCACTGACTACTGCTGTGGAGAGAAGCCCTGGACTCCTCATTTCCAGGAGTACGTCAAACAGAGAGGTTACATTCTCTACACCCCACCACAGTACGGCAAGGTAGGCCCAATCATAAACCGGATAATACCCTGACAATATCACCCTGACCTGACTTTTACCACACTTGTTATATAATATCTTAGATTTAGCCTGTGTAGCACCGTGTACTGTGACTGTCTGTCTGCAGTTCCTCCAGCAGGCAGGTTTCTCTAACGTACGTGCTGAGGACAGGACAACTCAGTTCATGCAGGTGATCCAGACAGAGCTGGAGAGAGCAGGGGCTATGGAAGACGAGTTCATTAAGGTAGACCATGTACTGTCTTTCTGTCTCTGTCTCTCTCTGTATGTCTCTCTCTCTCTCTCTCTCTCTCTGTCTCTCTTTCTGTCTCTCTCTGTATGTGTCTGTATCTCTCTCTCTCTCTCTCTGTGTCTCTCTCTCTCTCTCTCTGTCTCTCTCTCTGTCTCTCTCTCTCTGTCTCTCTCTCTCCCTCTCTGTGTCTCTCTCTCTCTCTGTCTTTCTTTCTGTCTCTCTCTGTATGTGTCTGTATCTCTCTCTCTCTCTGTCTCTCTCTCTGTCTCTCTCTCTCTGTCTCTCGCTCTGTCTCTCTCTCTCTGTTTCTCTCTCTCTCTCTCTGTATGTCTCTCTCTCTCTCTCTCTCTCTCTCTCTCTCTCTGTCTCTCTCTGTATGTGTCTGTATCTCTCTCTCTCTCTGTCTCCCTCTCTGTCTCTCTCTCTCTGTCTCTCTCTGTCTCTCTCTCTGTCTCTCTCTCTCTCTGTTTCTCTCTCTCTCTCTCTCTCTGTGTCTCTCTCTCTCTCTCTGTCTCTCTCTCTCTCTGTCTGTCTGTCTCTCTCTCTCTCTCTCTCTCTCTCTCTCTCTCTGTGTGTCTCTGTCTGTCTCTGTCTCTGTCTCTCTCTGTCTCTCACGCACACACACACACAGTTGTAATAGTGGTGATCACCAGGGCCTAAAATGAACACCCGCCACCTGCCGAATGCGGGTAGATTTTAGCATTGGTGGGTAAAGATGTCTTCTTCACCAGCCACATTGATGGGTGGTCAGGGCTCCACTGTACAAGCACTTCACTCGCATTTGTGAATAGAAATAGTCAAGTACGATCACATTTATAGCTAAATAAATGCTGCATTAGATGTTTTCCAAGTATTTCTGCCGTGTTGTTTTTTAGCTGGTAAACGAATCGCACAAAGTCAAAGGAGTAGGAATCCTATAGGCTATCCCACCTGGTGCTGCAACACTGCTTGGCTGGGGACTGTGTGCACATGAAGAGCTGAGTGAAAGATTTGTTTTTAGATTTGTTTTGTGTTATTGACTGTAAGTTTGTTTATTCCATGTGTAACTCTGTGTTGGTTTTTTTGTGTCGCACTGCTTTGCTTTATCTTGGCCAGGTCGCAGTTGTAAATGAGAACTTGTTCTCAACTGGCCTACCAAAATGTTTTAAAAAGCGCTGTTCACAGGCATAAAAGTTGATCACATTTTTTTCAAACTTAAGTCTACTGAAGTGAGACTTTGTCCTTGTGTTTCTTGGCTATTTACATTGTTTGTTCACAAGCTAGGTTGTTTATCAGTGTTTGAGTTTCAACTGCTAGGGAAGAGAAGCCAACGCTTCTATTGGTCAGACTCAATCTCACAGGCACAAACATGACTCGAGTGGCGTTACCACAGTAACCTCCCGCCCGGTAACCTCCCGCAGGTGAACATTTGTCTTGTGATATTTTGGTTAAAAGACTAGACTACTTTTGGTTAAAAGACAATATACCACAATACTTCTTACTGGGAATACATGTATTGTTTTAAAAACATTACAAAACATGCTCATCCATTTTTGGGGGGGTGTTTTGTTGGTGTAATTTTAATTTTAAAAATGTTTTGACTGGTAAGAAACCTGAGTGGCTGGTTGATTTTTAGATCTACCTGAAAACAGTGTCTGGTGGATCAAGAAAAGTACATTTTATACCTTGGCGATCACAATGTTGATTCTTTGTTGGACTGTTATTAAACCCATGTTATCCTTGTATCTTGGGTCTTTTCCCAGGAGTTCTCAGAGGAAGACTACCTGGCCATTGTCAACGGCTGGAGAGACAAACTAAAACGCTGCAAATCTGGAGACCAACGGTGGGGCCTATTTCACGCAACAAGGAACTGAGAGAGCGAGAGAGGAGAAAAATAACCCATTCAGGAGGGAGAGTTCAGTGCCTGGGCCCAGCCGCACTGCTTTTAGATCAACTAGAGGAGATTACCAGGCACCAGTACGCCAAAATCTGAGATTACATACACTGAGGCAATTACAGATGGTGAAGTATTTTATTTTGAAGTGAGAAATTGTCGTTATCCAAGGACCAGTCTAACTTTAGTTTTTATCTTTAATATCTATGGAGTGAGAGGTGAAACCGATTCCTGTTTCTTACTTTACTTAATTTGTTATTTTATTTTTTTATTTCACCTTTATTTAACCAGGTAGGCTAGTTAAGAACAAGTTCAGGTTTATAACTGCGACCTGGTCAAGATAAAACACAGCAGTTCGACACATACAACAACACAGAGTTAGTTACACATGGAATAAACAAAACATACAGTCAATAATACAGTAGAACAAAAGTATAAATACAGTGTGTGCAAATGAGGTGAGATAAGGGAGGTGAAGGCAATACAATAGGCCGTAGTGGCGAGGTAATTACGATATAACAATTAAACACCCGGAGTGATAGATGTGCAGAAGATGAATGTGCTTTACTTTACTTATTGTACTTTGTTTAAATACTTTACTTACTTTAAAAATATTTCACAAAAATTGTTATGGAACCAAACTAAATTTGATTAAATCATTTTAACTTGATGTAAAGTTGACAAAATTATTGTCTTGTTATCAAAGGTGAATGTGCATCATTTCCCAGTCTGTACTATCAACATACCATAGTTTCATAGGTTTTTACAAATAAATGTTTGAAAACCTCCGGCTTGCTGTCTCTGCCTCATTGTTCTGCCCACATGGCAAAAAATACCTCTGTATTTACTTGTATTTACCTAGGTCTACCACTAGGTGGTAGTAGAGGAGTTAGTCTAAGAATAAACTCTGATATTCAGTACATTTTAATTTTAATAGCAGGATTCTATTGTGTGTTCAAATGGGGCGCCCAGGGTAACCTAGGGGTTAGAGTGTTGGACTAGTAACCCAAAGGTTGCGAGTTCGGATCCCCGAGCTGACAAGGTACCAATCTGTCGCTCTTGCCCCTGAACAAGGCAGGTTAACCCACTGTTCCTAGGCTGTCATTGTAAATAAGAATTTGTTCTTAACTGACTTAACTGAATAAAAATGTTCCCTATACACAGGGTTGGGGAGTAACAGATTACATGTACCAGAAAAACTGTGACTGTTACCTGCAAAAAAAAACTGCAATCAGATTACATGTACTTTGTGAAAAACTGGATGACATTTAAGTTCAGAAAGGATGTTTGTGAAAAAAATACATAATGTCACCTTTCGGTTTTCTCAATGACTTTCAATTCAGCACTGAAAGAAAGGAGAAACTTTACGTGTGCCACCTGAGAAAGTCTGACCTCCCTGTGATGACACACCAAATGATGACCACCAATCAGAGACCACTATGATGACAGTGTTCTCTGATTGGAGGTCATCATTTGGTGTCTCATCATAGTGGTCTCTGATTGGTGGTCATCATTTGGTGTCTCATCATAGTGGTCTCTGATTGGTGGTCATCATTTGGTGTCTCATCATAGTGGTCTCTGATTGGTGGTCATCATTTGGTGTGTCATAATTTTTGGATAGTTAACTAGTAACTGTAATGGATTACGTTCACAAAGTAACCTAGGCAACCTAATGGCCAGATAGTCAGTTTGCTAATGTATCTTGGTTAGGTTCATTCATACACCCCATTCTTACCCTATCTCCTTCACAGGGCCATTCTCACCTCCTCCCACCCTTGGTAACACCTCAGGTCTCATTGGGCATGTAACCCCCAAGACCATTTACCGGCTGGGGAAACACCCCCCAACCCCCCTCTATCCTGAATCAACCGAGATCCCCCCCCCCCCCACACACACACACACCTATACATACACCCATGATAAATGAGATTGCAGAACTTGGGACTTTTACATTGTAGTATTTAAGCTCCCTCCAGATACTGAAACCGATAGACTTGAATTCAGAAAAGTGTACTTCCTGCTGCTGGACTTACCACAGAGGACGATTCTTCTTCTTCTGGCTGTTTGTTGGTAAGTGCCTTCAAATCAAAGTTTATTTGTCACGTGCGCCGAATACAACAGGTGTAGTAGACCTTACAGTGAAATGCTGAATACAACAGGTGTAGTAGACCTTACAGTGAAATGCTGAATACAACAGGTGTATTCACCTTACAGTGAAATGCTGAATACAACAGGTGTAGTAGACCTTACAGTGAAATGCTGAATACAACAGGTGTAGTAGACCTTACAGTGAAATGCTGAATACAACAGGTGTAGTAGACCTCACAGTGAAATGCTGAATACAACAGGTGTAGTAGACCTTACAGTGAAATGCTGAATACAACAGGTGTAGTAGACCTTACAGTGAAATGCTGAATACAACAGGTGTAGTAGACCTTACAGTGAAATGCTGAATACAACAGGTGTAGTAGACCTTACAGTGAAATGCTGAATACAACAGGTGTAGTAGACCTTACAGTGAAATGCTGAATACAACAGGTGTTTTCACCTTACAGTGAAATGCCGAATACAACAGGTGTAGTAGACCTTACAGTGAAATGCTGAATACAACAGGTGTAGTAGACCTTACAGTGAAATGCTGAATACAACAGGTGTAGTAGACCTTACAGTGAAATGCCGAATACAACAGGTGTAGTAGACCTTACAGTGAAATGCTGAATACAACAGGTGTTTTCACCTTACAGTGAAATGCCGAATACAACAGGTGTAGTAGACCTTACAGTGAAATGCTGAATACAACAGGTGTAGTAGACCTTACAGTGAAATGCCGAATACAACAGGTGTAGTAGACCTTACAGTGAAATGCTGAATACAGCAGGTGTAGTAGACCTTACAGTGAAATGCTGAATACAACAGGTGTTTTCACCTTACAGTGAAATGCTGAATACAACAGGTGTAGTAGACCTTACAGTGAAATGCTGAATACAACAGGTGTAGTAGACCTCACAGTGAAATGCTGAATACAACAGGTGTAGTAGACCTCACAGTGAAATGCTGAATACAACAGGTGTAGTAGACCTCACAGTGAAATGCTGAATACAACAGGTGTAGTAGACCTTACAGTGAAATGCCGAATACAACAGGTGTAGTAGACCTTACAGTGAAATGCTGAATACAGCAGGTGTAGTAGACCTTACAGTGAAATGCTGAATACAACAGGTGTTTTCACCTTACAGTGAAATGCTGAATACAACAGGTGTAGTAGACCTTACAGTGAAATGCTGAATACAACAGGTGTAGTAGACCTTACAGTGAAATGCTGAATACAACAGGTGTAGTAGACCTCACAGTAAAATGCTGAATACAACAGGTAGACCTCACAGTGAAATGCTGAATACAACAGGTGTAGTAGACCTTACAGTGAAATGCTGAACACAACAGGTGTAGTAGACCTTACAGTGAAATGCAGAATACAACAGGTGTAGTAGACCTTACAGTGAAATGCTGAATACAACAGGTGTAGTAGACCTTACAGTGAAATGCTGAATACAACAGGTGTAGTAGACCTTACAGTGAAATGCCGAATACAACAGATGTAGTAGACCTTACAGTGAAATGCTGAATACAACAGGTGTAGTAGACCTTACAGTGAAATGCTGAATACAACAGGTGTAGTAGACCTTACAGTGAAATGCTGAATACAACAGGTGTAGTAGACCTTACAGTGAAATGCTGAATACAACAGGTGTAGTAGACCTCACAGTAAAATGCTGAATACAACAGGTAGACCTTACAGTGAAATGCTGAATACAACAGGTGTAGTAGACCTTACAGTGAAATGCTGAATACAACAGGTGTAGTAGACCTCACAGTAAAATGCTGAATACAACAGGTAGACCTTACAGTGAAATGCTGAATACAACAGGTGTAGTAGACCTTACAGTGAAATGCTGAACACAACAGGTGTAGTAGACCTTACAGTGAAATGCAGAATACAACAGGTGTAGTAGACCTTACAGTGAAATGCTGAATACAACAGGTGTAGTAGACCTTACAGTGAAATGCTGAATACAACAGGTGTAGTAGACCTTACAGTGAAATGCCGAATACAACAGATGTAGTAGACCTTACAGTGAAATGCTGAATACAACAGGTGTAGTAGACCTTACAGTGAAATGCTGAATACAACAGGTGTAGTAGACCTTACAGTGAAATGCTGAATACAACAGGTGTAGTAGACCTCACAGTAAAATGCTGAATACAACAGGTAGACCTTACAGTGAAATGCTGAATACAACAGGTGTAGTAGACCTTACAGTGAAATGCTGAACACAACAGGTGTAGTAGACCTTACAGTGAAATGCCGAATACAACAGGTGTAGTAGACCTTACAGTGAAATGCTGAATACAACAGGTGTAGTAGACCTTACAGTGAAATGCCGAATACAACAGATGTAGTAGACCTTACAGTGAAATGCTGAATACAACAGGTGTAGTAGACCTCACAGTAAAATGCTGAATACAACAGGTAGACCTTACAGTGAAATGCTGAATACAACAGGTGTAGTAGACCTTACAGTGAAATGCTGAACACAACAGGTGTAGTAGACCTTACAGTGAAATGCTATATACAGTAGAGAGGCTATAAACAGTAGAGAGGCTATAAACAGTAGAGAGGCTATATACAGTAGATAGGCTATATACAGTAGAGAGGCTATATACAGTAGAGAGGCTATATACAGTAGAGAGGCTATAAACAGTAGAGAGGCTATATACAGTAGAGATGCTATATACAGTAGAGAGGCTATAAACAGTAGAGAGGCTATATACAGTAGAGAGGCTATAAACAGTAGAGAGGCTATATACAGTAGGGGCTATAGACAGTAGAGAGGCTATAGACAGTAGAGGGGCTATATACAGTAGAGAGGCTATATACAGTAGAGAGGCTATAAACAGTAGAGAGGCTATATACAGTAGAGAGGCTATATACAGTAGAGAGGCTATATACAGTAGAGAGGCTATATACAGTAGAGAGGCTATATACAGTAGAGAGGCTATATACAGTAGAGAGGCTATATACAGTAGAGAGGCTATATACAGTAGAGAGGCTATAAACAGTAGAGAGGCTATAAACAGTAGAGAGGCTATATACAGTAGAGAGGCTATAAACAGTAGAGAGGCTATAAACAGTAGAGAGGCTATATACAGTAGAGAGGTTATATACAGTAGAGAGGCTATATACAGTAGAGAGGCTATAGACAGTAGAGAGGCTCTATACAGTAGAGAGGCTCTATACAGTAGAGAGGCTATATACAGTAGAGAGGCTACATACAGTAGAGAGGCTATATACAGTAGAGAGGCTATAAACAGTAGAGAGGCTATATACAGTAGAGAGGCTATAAACAGTAGAGAGGCTATATACAGTAGAGAGGTTATATACAGTAGAGAGGCTATATACAGTAGAGAGGCTATAGACAGTAGAGAGGCTCTATACAGTAGAGAGGCTCTTTACAGTAGAGAGGCTATAAAAGTAGCGAGTCTACATACAGACACTGGTTAGTCAGGCTGATTGAGGTAGTGTGTACATGTAGTTATGGTTAGTCAGGCTGATTGAGGTAGTATGTACATGTGGTTATGGTTAAAGTGACTATGCATATATAATTTGTTTGGTCGTTGTTCTTCCTCCTAGATCTCTGTTGAAGCAATGTAAAACATGTAGCTTACTGTACATGATAAATGGCTGATGTAAACATGTTCGTCTTAAACTATATCCTCAATGGAGATTGAAGAATCTCTATTGAATGACCTCTTAGTCCAGGAGCAGGTTCAATGAGGGTCTGGGATACAGCCAGAAAGAATAGTTCAAAACATGTTAACAGAATGGATACACTGTAAAAAAAAACAACAACAAAAAAAATACATTTTTTAGGTTCACCTCAACAACTATAAAAGTGTACCTCACTTCTTGACCTTTGAACTTGTGTCTCTCTTGTTCCAGTAGCCATTACAGAGAAATGGACACTTTTACTGAGGGACAAAATGGCCTCTGGGTCCTTCTTCCAAGAAGATGATTTCCCCTGTCCCGCCTGGGTCTGAGAGGCTCTGTGGTCAACACAAAGCAGAACTCAAGCTCTTCTGTCTGGAGGATGAACGGCCTGTCTGTTTGGTGTGTCGCGACTCAAGACGACACACGAGACACAAGTTCTGTCCCATAGATGAAGTTGTTCAGGACCAGGAAGTAGGACAAGAAATATTGTATAGGGTTGTGTTCGATCCGTAGCGCTGAAGATCTGCTTTATAAACGCTGCGTATAATATCTGCGCGATCTGAAATTATCTTCCAAATTTTAACCCAGATCTTCACGCGATACTTCGGCGATACGGATTGAAGTATGGCGTCATTGTACACAGAGGGGTGAGTTACTTCCTGGATACAGAAACCAACAACAACAACAATCATTCAAATCAGCCAACGTCTGCCCCTATTGGCTCTTCCCAATGTGGCCGTGTCTCAATGTATGCAAGCAGGAAGTCGCCTCAATATGTTCAATGATGTCATATTACCGAATCTACCTTTAAATTACAAGGGATTGAGTTGCTTTGACTTATTGCAATCAATATTGCTTATAACATTAATATAGTATAACTTTGCAATTCTTTGAGTTGATTTTCACTCAATTAATTTACTGAGTTAGACAGTTATGTTTTACTGTGTACATTTAAAATAAAATAACATTTTATTGGTCACATTCACATGGTTAGCAGATGTTAATGCGAGTGTAGTGAAATGCTTGTGCTTCTAGTTCCGACAATGCAGTAATAACCAACGAGTAATCTAGCTAACAATTCCAAAACTACTACCTTATAGATACAAGTGTAAGGGGATAATGAATATGTACATAAAGATATATGAATGAGTGATGAACGGCATAGGCAAGATGCAGTAGATGGTATTGAGTACAGTATATACATATGAGATGAGTATGTAAACAAAGTGGCATAGTTAAAGTGGCTAGTGATACATGTATTACATAAAGATGCAGTAGATGATATAGAGTACAGTATATACGTATACATATGATATGAGTAATGTAGGGTATGTAAACATTATATTAGGTAGCATAGTTAAAGTGGCTAGTGATACATGGTTAGAGCCGTTCATGTGTTTGTCTGATTCCAGGAGAGAGTAAAGGCTGAACTGGAGCCCTTGAAGGAGAAGCTGAGACGTTACACTGAATCCAAACTAACCTGTGGTCAAACAGAAAAATACATCACGCTAATTATACGGGATGACATTGGGATGCAGTCTGTCTGTTCATTTAGAGGTTAATACTTGATTTATGTGATATTCATAGATATTTGGTGTGTGGGGGGGGGGGGGGGGGGGGGGGGGGGTCCAGACACAGGCTGCAGAGACACACAGGGAAATCAAGAAAGAGTTTCAAGATCTTCATCAGCTTCTCATAAATGAAAAGGAGTCCAGGATAGACGCTCTGATAGAGGAAGAGAAGGAGAAGACTTGGATGGTAAAGGAGAAGACTAAGGAGATTAGCAGAATAATCTCAACTCTTTCAGACAAGATCCAAGCTGTAGAGGAGCATCTAGAGGGGGACCATGTTACCTTTCTGCAGAGATACAAGGCCATTCTACACAAGGCCGGGTAAATGAGCTGCCTCCTGTCTCTCTTCTTCTCTCCTGTTCTTCTCTCTCTCTCTCTGCTTCTTCTCTCTCCCTCCGCTTCTTTTCTCTCTCTGCTTCTTCTACTCTCCTCTTATTCTCTCTCTCCTCTACGCTTCTTTTCTCTCTCCGCTTCTTCTACTCTCCTCTTCTTCTCTCTCTCCTCTCCGCTTCTTTTCTCTCTCTGCTTCTTCTACTCTCCTCTTCTTCTCTCTCTCCTCTCCGCTTCTTCTCTCTATCTGCTTCTTCTACTCTCCTCTTCTCTCTCTCCTCTCCGCTTCTTTTCTCTCTCTGCTTCTTCTACTCTCCTCTTCTTCTCTCTCTCCTCTCCGCTTCTTTTCTCTCTCCGCTTCTTCTACTCTCCTCTTCTTCTCTCTCTCCTCTCCGCTTCTTTTCTCTCTCTGCTTCTTCTACTCTCCTCTTCTTCTCTCTCTCCTCTCCGCTTCTTCTCTCTATCTGCTTCTTCTACTCTCCTCTTCTCTCTCTCCTCTCCGCTTCTTTTCTCTCTCTGCTTCTTCTACTCTCCTCTTCTTCTCTCTCTCCTCTACGCTTATTTTCTCATCTTCTTCTCTCTCTCTGCTTCTTTTCTCTCTCTGCTTCTCTCTCTCTGCTCTGTTCTTCTCTCTCTCTCTCTGCTTCTTCTCTCTCCCTCCGCTTCTTTTCTCTCTCTGCTTCTTCTACTCTCCTCTTATTCTCTCTCTCCTCTACGCTTCTTTTCTCTCTCCGCTTCTTCTACTCTCCTCTTCTTCTCTCTCTCCTCTCCGCTTCTTTTCTCTCTCTGCTTCTTCTACTCTCCTCTTCTTCTCTCTCTCCTCTCCGCTTCTTCTCTCTATCTGCTTCTTCTACTCTCCTCTTCTCTCTCTCCTCTCCGCTTCTTTTCTCTCTCTGCTTCTTCTACTCTCCTCTTCTTCTCTCTCTCCTCTACGCTTATTTTCTCATCTTCTTCTCTCTCTCTGCTTCTTTTCTCTCTCTGCTTCTCTCTCTCTGCTTCTTCTACTCTCCTCTTCTTCTCTCTCTCTCTCTCTCTCCGCTTCTTCTACTCTCCTCTTCTTCTCTCTCTCTCCTCTCCGCTTCTTCTACTCTCCTCTTCTTCTCTCCTGTTCTTCTCTCTCCTCTCCGCTTCTTCTCTCTCTCTGCTTCTCTCTCTCCTCTTCTTCTCTCTCTCCTCTACGCTTCTTTTTTCCTCTTCTCTCTCCCCTCTTCTTCTCTCCTGTTCTTCTCTCTCTCCTCTTCTTGTGATGTCATCACAGAGATGACATCACAGACACACTGTGCAAAAAAAAAGAGACATATTATTCAGTCCGTATTGAGGACGTTCAACATGACATGGTGACTGAAATGTAAAGGCACCCGTTCAATCAAAATGACCTTTACCTTTGTATTACGCGATCGGTAACGCTTCAGCGACAGGCTTGATATCACCCTGCATCCCACTGCTGGCTTACTTCTGAAACTAAGCAGGGTTGGTCCCTGGATGGGAGACCAGATGCTGCTTAAAGTGGTGTTGGAGGGCCAGTAGGTGGCACTCTTTCCTCTGGTCTAAAAAACACACACACACATATATATATGTGTGATTGGGGACATTACCCTGTGTTGGGTGGGGTCTTTTGGATGGGATGTTAATTAAAGAGGTGTCCTGACTCTCCGTGTTCACTAAAGATCACATGGAACTTATCGTTAAAATAAGGGTGTTAACACCAGTGTCTTCGCTAAATTCCCAATCTGACCATCACGGCCACCTAATCATCCCGAGCTTCTAATTGGCTCATTCATCGTCACTCCTGTAACTATTTCCCAGGTTGTTGCTGTAAATGAGAACGTGTTCTCAGTCAACCAGGGTAAAATAAAAATGTAATACTGCCCACAGTTACTGTTTTTATGTGGTAAAGTTACTGTATTTATGTGGTAGAGTTACTGTATTTATGGGGTAGAGTTACTGCATTTTTGTGGTAGAGCTACTGTATTTATGTGGTAGAGTTACTGTATTTATGTGGTAGAGTTACTGTGTTTATGTGGCAGAGTTACTGTATTTATGTGGTAGAGTTACTGTATTTATGTGGTAGAGTTACTGTATTTATGTGGTAGAGTTACTGTATTTATGTGGTAGAGTTACCATATTTTTGTGCAAAAACATACCCATACACTGTCATTATTATACAGTACAATAACACACTGTCTGTTTCTCTGTGTTCAGATCCCGTGGTTCTGGACACCAACACGGCTCATCCAGACCTGCTGGTGTACCCCGATATGGTCCCATTCAGAACCAGAAACTCTGAGGAGAGAGAAAAGATGGAGACACCGGTTCCTGACACCTCAGAGAGGTTCAACCTCTAAGAAGGGATCCTGGGCTCTGAGGGCTTCGATTCGGGAACACACACCTGGGACGTGGAAGTCAGGAATGAATATCTCCAGAGATACGACTACCTCCGTGACTGGGCCCTGGGGGTGGTGGAGGAGTCTGTGTCCAGGAAGGGTGTGATAGAGAAGGGAGGCTGGAGATTAGAACAACATGGAGGAGTTTATACCGTACGCTCTGTCCCCGAACCTCTCATCACCCTCTCATTGAAGCTGAGACAGGAGCCCCTGAAGATCAGAGTGACATTGGACTGGGACGGAGGAACGCTGACCTTCTCTGATCCGCATTACAACCAACTTCCTCCACACGTTCACACACACCTTCACAGAGAAAGTCTTTCCGTGTCTGAGCAGTGGGTGTGAGACCTTCACCTTGAGGATCTTGCCAGTGTCGGTCAATATAGCGGCTGAACAGCCCAGATGACACCTCTGTGTGCCATTTTTTGCATATTAAAATCTCACTATTTGTTTTGAATTTTTTTTTAAACATTTCGGAGAGTTTAATTTCAAACCCACTTTTAGCACAGATTTGAAGTTAATGAAACTATGGATTGTTAAAGATTCCCGGACTCTTTATTTGAGCCTGATACACCTGAACCATACAAACAACCGTTATGTTCAGACTGTTTGTGATCTCTATCTCTCTGTACCACCCAATAATATAACATAGTCTGTGTCCCCACGAGGCTCTGGTCAAAATTAGTGCACCATATAGGGATTAGTGTGCCATTTGGGGCACTGGCTCTGTCACTCTGTCGTACACCATGGCAAAAGGATGCCTCATATGGACCTGTATTGGTCCATGACACAATCTGACCGTCAGACAATAAAAACGCATTACAGAAGGTTACGTGTAGTCTATGAAAACATTTCTTTATTGAGACAAACAGGAAGTAGGAAGAGAGAACACCAGAGAAACCTGTCGGCGGTGGAAAGTTGGAGAGGAGATATTCTCACAAGTACAAAAGGAACACTACTTGCAATATAGAAACGCACACCAAAGAAGGTGAAAGTCTGATGATGGTCCTTTAAATCTGCATTGATACGGGAGCGTTATTCTATTCTATTTATTATGTCTATATTCTATTAATTATGTCTATCAAAATACATTCACTACAATGTAGATGCTCAGAATGCTATCTGGCTCTCTCTATCCCCCCTCCCCTCCCCCACTCCCTTTCTCTCTCTCCACAATTTGCATTCTTCCGCCCAGCTTTCTCTTTCCCTCCGGCCCTGTGTAAACCTTCTATGCTGTGTGTGTGGTAACTACTGGCTGTTTTAATATCCATGAGCTACTTGAGAGCTCACTCATTGAGCCCTATAGCTTCACAGTATACGTACATAGTAACGTCAGGAGTAGAATGGTCAATTAAAACAAGGTTCCACCCATGGAATTAGAACCAACTCATTCTACAGTTCCAGTTCCATCTTGATAGGCTACTTCCTTCTCCTTCGTGGCTATGCCATCCTTCTCCCATTTCTGATCTGAAGTCTATTGACTCTCAGGGTTTTTTAGGCTTGGGCTTGACTTTGACCTTATCCTTAGCAGCAGCCGCTAGCACTTTGATGGTGGTGGAGATGGTTCTGGAGCCTTGCAGGTTCTGGGCGGTGCACGTGTAAGTCCCTCCGTCCACCTCCCTCACCTCGTCCACCAGGAGGACGGTCTGGGACTGCTGCCTCCCCAGACCCCCTCCGTCCGGATGAACACTGTCCTGGGTGTACAGAGGCCTGCCGATCTGCCAATCACACAACCACAACACAGACACACAACCACAACACAGACACACAACCACAGTCAGACATACAAACACAGCACAAAGAAAGAAGCAGGTTACAATTTTAGCCTCTCTGCACTGTACATAGCCTCTCTGCACTGTACGTAGCCTCTCTGTACTGTACGTGGCCTCTCTGCACTGTACGTAGCCTCTCTGCACTGTACGTAGCCTCTCTGCACTGTACGTAGCCTCTGTCCTGTACGTAGCCTCTCTGCACTGTACGTAGCCTCTCTGCACTGTACGTAGCCTCTCTGCACTGTACGTAGCCTCTCTGCACTGTACGTAGCCTCTCTGCACTGTACGTAGTCTCTCTGCACTGTACGTAGCCTCTCTGTACTGTACGTCGCCTCTCTGCACTGTACGTAGCCTCTCTGTACTGTACGTAGCCTCTCTGCACTGTACGTAGCCTCTCTGTACTGTACGTAGCCTCTCTGCACTGTACGTAGCCTCTCTGTACTGTACGTAGCCTCTCTGCACTGTACGTAGCCTCTCTGCACTGTACGTAGCCTCTCTGCACTGTACGTAGCCTCTCTGCACTGTACGTAGCCCCTCTGCACTGTACGTAGACTCTCTGTACTGTACGTAGCCTCTCTGTACTGTACGTAGACTCTCTGCACTGTACGTAGCCTCTCTGTACTGTATGTAGCCTCTCTGTACTGTACATAGCCTCTCTGCACTGTACGTAGCCTCTCTGTACTGTATGTAGCCTCTCTGTACTGTACGTAGACTCTCTGCACTGTACGTAGCCTCTCTATACTGTACGTAGCCTCTCTGTACTGTACGTAGCCTCTCTGCACTGTACGTAGCCTCTCTGCACTGTACGTAGCCTCTCTGTACTGTACGTAGCCTCTCTGCACTGTACGTAGCCTCTCTGCACTGTACGTAGCCTCTCTGTACTGTATGTAGCTAAGTGTTTAGCTAAGTGGCTAAGTGTATAGCTAAGTGTATAGCTCAGTGGCTAAGTGTATAGCTAAGTGTATGGCTAAGTGTATAGCTAAGTGTATGGCTAAGTGTATAGCTAAGTGGCTAAGTGTATAGCTAAGTGGCTAAGTGTATAGCTAAGTGGCTAAGTGTATAGCTTCTGTCAAGAAGTTTCACATCATATAACAGGAGGTAGAGTATTGCACTTGTCCTGTAATCCTACTCTAGCTATTGATATGATAAATGATTGACCTCAAGCATGGCAGACCCAGTTAGCACAATGACATACCTGTTGCCCAGGGTACTCCCAGGTGAAGTCTATGACCACGTCCTGTTCTCCAATCACAGTACAGGTGACCTGTAGGTTCTGACCAATGGCCACAGAGTTGGAGGACGCCTGGATCACTGGGGTCGGGGGCGCCACAGGGTCTGACAGCAGGGGACAACACAGATAGCCATAAGACTCCTGAACAGCTAATAAAATGGCTTCCCAGACTATTTGCATTGACCCCCCCCATTGACTCTGTACCAGTACCCCCTGTATATAGCCTCCACATTGACTCTGTACCGGTTCCCCCTGTATATAGCCTCCACATTGACTCTGTACCGGTACCCCCTGTATATAGCCTCCACATTGACTCTGTACCGGTACCCCCTGTATATAGCCTCCACATTGACTCTGTACCAGTACCCCATGTATATAGCCTCCACATTGACTCTGTACCGGTACCCCCTGTATATAGCCTCCACATTGACTCTGTACCGTAATACCCTGTATATAGCCTCCACATTGACTCTGTACCGTAATACCCTGTATATAGCCTCCACATTGACTCTGTACCAGTACACCCTGCATATAGCCTCCACATTGACTCTGTACCGGTACCCCCTGTATATAGCCTCCACATTGACTCTGTACCGTAATACCCTGTATATAGCCTCCACATTGACTCTGTACCGTAATACCCTGTATATAGCCTCCACATTGACTCTGTACCGTAATACCCTGTATATAGCCTCCACATTGACTCTGTACCGTAATACCCTGTATATAGCCTCCACATTGACTCTGTACCAGTACACCCTGCATATAGCCTCCACATTGACTCTGTACCGGTACCCCTTGTATATAGCCTCCACATTGACTCTGTACTGGCACCCCCTGTATATAGCCTACACATTGACTCTGTAACGGTACCCCTTGTATATAGCCTCCACATTGACTCTGTACCGGTACCCCTTGTATATAGCCTCCACATTGACTCTGTACCGGTACCCCTTGTATATAGCCTCCACATTGACTCTGTACTGGTACCCCCTGTATATAGCCTCCACATTGACTCTGTACCAGTACCCCATGTATATAGCCTCCACATTGACTCTGTACTGGTACCCCCTGTATATAGCCTCCACATTGACTCTGTACTGGTACCCCCTGTATATAGCCTCCACATTGACTCTGTACCGGTACCCCTTGTATATAGCCCTGCTATTGTTATTTACTGCTGCTCTTTAATTATTTGTTGTTCTTATCTCTTACTTTTGGGGGGGTATTTTCTTAAAACTGCATTGTTGGTTAAGGGCTTGTTTGTAAGTAAGAATTTCACTGTAAGGTGAAACACCTGTTCTATTCGGTGCGTGTGACTAATACAATTGTATTTAATATACAACAGTCAATATGTCTGCCAGTCCACCCATCAAGGAACGTTGACAAGGAATGTCCGCACTGGTCATTTGAACTCTATGAGTCGGCTACCCCCTGGAGAAGAGGCTAGCTGTTGTTTAAGGTACGAGTCCACGGACTTACAGTTGACGTATATGAGCATGTACTTGACGGAGCTCTGCCTGAGGTTTCCAAGGCTGGCAACGCAGTACAGCTCCCCGGCGTGGTGCAGCTTGGGCCGGTGGATAGTGAATCCCTGTTTAACGTTAAACGTGATCTCCGCTCCGTCCACCGCCACCTCTACCGGGGGAAACTCCCGGTGCAGAGACACCTAAGGATGACCAGGTGCGTTAATTATTTTAGAGTGAGTGGATACCATATTCTTGACTATAGTGTCCATATTAGGCAGTGGTGGGAAAAAGTACCCAATCGTCAGACTTAAGTAAAAGAAACCTTAATAGAAAATGACCTAAAAGTAAAAGTCACCCAGTAAAATAATACTTGAGTAAAAGTCAAAAAGTATTTGGTTTTAAATATACTTAAGTTTCAAACGTAAATAAAATCACTAAAATAGACTTAACTATCAAAAGTTCAGGGTTCAGGGTCTTAAACAAAACAACAACTACTTTGAAACAAAAGTATACACCTCACACACACACATGGTTATAGGCACACACAAAAAGAAGACACCCTGTCAGATATAGAGATGAAATGTATTCAATATTGAGTTTACATCCAAATATTACATTTTATATACATCACGGAGGACTGAAATGTAACAAAAACGTTTGACATAGAAACACCAGATATTCCTTTTTTTTTTATTTTAATGTTGATTAACTTCTTCGAGATAGGGGGCGCTCTTTTAATTTTTGGATAAAAAACGTTCCCGTTTTAAACAAGATATTTTGTCACGAAAAGATGCTCGACTATGCATGTAATTGACAGCTTTGGAAAGAAAAAAACTTTGACGTTTCCAAAACTGCAAATATATTATCTGTGAGTGCCCCAGAACTAATGCTACAGGCGAAACCAAGATGAAGTTTCATACAGGAAATGCCCCAGATTCTGAAGGCGCTGTGTTCCAATGTCTCCTTATATGGCTGTGAATGCGCCAGGAATGAGCCTGCCCTTTCTGTCGTTTCTCCAAGGTGTCTGCAGCATTGTGACGTATTTGTAGGCATATCATTGGAAGATTGACCATAAGAGACTACATTTACCAGGTGTCCGCCCGGTGTCCTGTGTCGAAATTATTGCGCAATCTCTAGGTCCATGCTCGTTCCATTTCTTCAGAAGAGAAAGTTAACTGCCACGAAGGATTTATCATCGATAGATATGTGAAAAACACCTTGAGGATTGATTCTAAACATTGTTTGCCATGTTTCTGTCGATATTATGGAGTTAATTTGGAAAAAAGTTTGCGTTTTAATTATTATTATTTTTTTTCTTCTTTTGTTTTTCTTACCCAAACGTGATGAAGAAAACGGAGCAATTTGTCAACACAAATAATATTTTTGTAAAAACTGAACATTTGCTATCTAACTGAGAGTCTCCTCATTGAAAACATCTGAAGTTCTTCAAAGGTAAATGATTTTATTTGAATGCTTTTCTGTTTTTTTGTGAAAATGTTGCATGCTGAATGCTAGGCTTAATGCTATGCTAGCTATCAATACTGTTACACAAATGCTTGTTTAGCTATGGTTCAAAAGCATATTTTGAAAATCTGAGATGACAGTGTTGTTAACAAAAGGCTAAGCTTGAGAGCAAATAGATTTATTTCATTTAATTTGCGATTTTCATGAATAGTTAACGTTGCGTTATGCTAATGAGCTTGCGGATAGATTTACACAATCCTGGATACAGGTTTTTTTCGTAGCTAAACGTGAAGCAGAAAACGGAGCGATTTGTCCTAAACAAATAATCTTTCAGGAAAAACTGAACATTTGCTATCTAACTGAGAGTCTCCTCATTGAAAACATCCGAAGTTCTTCAAAGGTAAATTATTTTATTTGAATGCTTTTCTGTTTTTTGTGAAAATGTTGCCCGCTGAATGCTAACGCTAAATGCTACGCTAAATGCTACGCTAGCTATCAATACTGTTACACAAATGCTTGTTTTGCTATGGTTGAGAAGCATATTTTGAAAATCTGAGATGACAGTGTTGTTAACAAAAGGCTAAGCTTGAGAGCTAGCATATTGATTTAATTTCATTTGCGATTTTCATGAATAGTTAACGTTGCGTTATGGTAATGGACTGGAGGCTGTAGTCACGATCCCGGATCCGGGATGGCTCGACGCAAGAAGTTAATTCTGAAAAATGTGAATAACATTCCACCCATGAGGCCTCGAGGTCATTTGACTACTACGGGAGGCGTAAATCACAGAAAAGACAGCTGTCCTGATAACATCACAAAACACCACAGTGACGGGGTGTAAAGAACTGAACTAAATAGTGTGCGATGATGACATACAGGTGTGTGAACAGGTGGTCAGAATTCAGGTGATTGGGATCTGGAGAGTGAGCTGCGTTCAGGGGATCCAGGTGTTTCAGAGTGTGAGTTGGAAGCAGGCGGTACAAAAATAAACAGTTGTTAATTTCCTGATATGTTTGTCTGATTCCCATGCTCCTCGCCTTGATGTAAAGAACCTCCTCTCTGGGCCTCCAGTGTGTTGCAGCGGTCTAAGGCACTGCATCTCAGTGTTAGAGGCGTCACTACAGACCCTGGTTTGATCCCGGGCTGTATCACAACCGGCTGTGATTGGGAGTCCCATAGGGTGGCGCGCACAATTGGCCCAGCGTCGTCCGGGTTAGGGTTTGGCCGGGATAGGCCATCATTGTAAATAAGAATTTGTTCTTAACTGACTTGCCTAGTTAAATAAAAACCTGTGTTATGTTTAGCTCAGTCCCGAGGACCTTACCTGGCGTGTAGACCCGGTAGTATAGTACAGCTACAGCAATAGGATTTTTCTGTATTTCCCGACATAAATTGTAGCACATTATGAGAAAATAGTAGAATGTGATAGGCACATGGTCAAATGTGCTTATGACAAGGCTTGTAATGCATTATAACTGTGTCCCAATGCATTATAAACCTCTATAACTGTTAAGTTAAAAAAATGAAAAGCAAAAATGTACTTTCAAAGAGGTAATTCTGTATTATCTAATCTAATCCCACCAGATCTGTTCTGAACTCACCTTGGCGTCAGGTGATGTCACCTGACAGGGGAGGACTGTTGGCCAATTGGTCCTCAGCTGGATGACCTCATAGTAGGAGGAAGAGGGGACAAACAGCTCCTGTGGGTCTGGGGGGGGGGGCAGACAACTGTTACACTGTGCGGCTCATATGATGCCCTATTTCCTATATATTGCACTATTTTTTAACAGAACCCTATGGGTCCCTGATCAAACGTATCGCACTATATAGGGAACAGGGTGCTTTTGGGGACCTGGTGATTACACTGGCTTATGTCTCAGTTCATCCTAATTCCAACCCCAATGTAAATGCATTTCTTTGGACAAAGAATGGGTCTTTTGGCCCTGGTCAAATGTAGTGCACTACATGGAAACTAGGGTGCCTTATGGGGCGTAGCCATGGTAACAACTCCTATGTCAGGAGGCCGGGACTTAGTACCAGGGAAGAAGACAAAGACTTTGACAGCCTTGTCGTACACCTTCCTGCAGTCCCTGTCTTCACAGTACATGGGGAAGCAGGTGTATTCTCCAGTGTCCGCTCCTGTAGAGTTGGACAGGGTCAGGGTGCCATACCGGACATGCTGCACCGTCCTGTACGAACACAAAGAAACAAGAGTCCCTCACACCAGAGCCACACAGGCCTACATACAGCATCTCTATACAAACAAAGAGATGAGAAATGAGTCCCTCACACCAGAGCCACACAGGCCTACATACAGCATCTCTATACAAACAAAGAGATGAGAAATGAGTCCCTCACACCAGAGCCACACAGGCCTACATACAGCATCTCTATACAGACAAAGAGATTAGAAATGAGTCCCTCACACCAGAGCCACACAGGCCTACATACAGCATCTCTATACAGACAAAGAGATGAGAAATGAGTCCCTCACACCAGAGCCACACAGGCCTACATACAGCATCTCTTTACAAACAAAGAGATGAGAAATGAGTCCCTCACACCAGAGCCACACAGGCCTACATACAGCATCTCTTTACAAACAAAGAGATTAGAAATGAGTCCCTCACACCAGAGCCACACAGGCCTACATACAGCATCTCTATACAGACAAAGAGATTAGAAATGAGTCCCTCACACCAGAGCCACACAGGCCTACATACAGCATCTCTATACAAACAAAGAGATTAGAAATGAGTCCCTCACACCAGAGCCACACAGGCCTACATACAGCATCTCTATACAGACAAAGAGATGAGAAATGAGTCCCTCACACCAGAGCCACACAGGCCTACATACAGCATCTCTATACAAACAAAGAGATTAGAAATGAGTCCCTCACACCAGAGCCACACAGGCCTACATACAGCATCTCTATACAAACAAAGAGATTAGAAATGAGTCCCTCACACCAGAGCCACACAGGCCTACATACAGCATCTCTTTACAAACAAAGAGATGAGAAATGAGTCCCTCACACCAGAGCCACACAGGCCTACATACAGCATCTCTATACAGACAAAGAGATGAGAAATGAGTCCCTCACACCAGAGCCACACAGGCCTACATACAGCATCTCTATACAGACAAAGAGATTAGAAATGAGTCCCTCACACCAGAGCCACACAGGCCTACATACAGCATCTCTATACAGACAAAGAGATTAGAAATGAGTCCCTCACACCAGAGCCACACAGGCCTACATACAGCATCTCTATACAGACAAAGAGATTAGAAATGAGTCCCTCACACCAGAGCCACACAGGCCTACATACAGCATCTCTATACAGACAAAGAGATGAGAAATGAGTCCCTCACACCAGAGCCACACAGGCCTACATACAGCATCTCTATACAGACAAAGAGATGAGAAATGAGTCCCTCACACCAGAGCCACACAGGCCTACATACAGCATCTCTATACAGACAAAGAGATTAGAAATGAGTCCCTCACACCAGAGCCACACAGGCCTACATACAGCATCTCTTTACAAACAAAGAGATGAGAAATGAGTCCCTCACACCAGAGCCACACAGGCCTACATACAGCATCTCTATACAAACAAAGAGATTAGAAATGAGTCCCTCACACCAGAGCCACACAGGCCTACATACAGCATCTCTATACAGACAAAGAGATTAGAAATGAGTCCCTCACACCAGAGCCACACAGGCCTACATACAGCATCTCTATACAGACAAAGAGATGAGAAATGAGTCCCTCACACCAGAGCCACACAGGCCTACATACAGCATCTCTATACAGACAAAGAGATTAGAAATGAGTCCCTCACACCAGAGCCACACAGGCCTACATACAGCATCTCTATACAAACAAAGAGATTAGAAATGAGTCCCTCACACCAGAGCCACACAGGCCTACATACAGCATCTCTATACAAACAAAGAGATTAGAAATGAGTCCCTCACACCAGAGCCACACAGGCCTACATACAGCATCTCTATACAGACAAAGAGATGAGAAATGAGTCCCTCACACCAGAGCCACACAGGCCTACATACAGCATCTCTATACAAACAAAGAGATTAGAAATGAGTCCCTCACACCAGAGCCACACAGGCCTACATACAGCATCTCTATACAGACAAAGAGATGAGAAATGAGTCCCTCACACCAGAGCCACACAGGCCTACATACAGCATCTCTATACAGACAAAGAGATGAGAAATGAGTCCCTCACACCAGAGCCACACAGGCCTACATACAGCATCTCTATACAGACAAAGAGATTAGAAATGAGTCCCTCACACCAGAGCCACACAGGCCTACATACAGCATCTCTATACAGACAAAGAGATGAGAAATGAGTCCCTCACACCAGAGCCACACAGGCCTACATACAGCATCTCTATACAGACAAAGAGATTAGAAATGAGTCCCTCACACCAGAGCCACACAGGCCTACATACAGCATCTCTATACAGACAAAGAGATGAGAAATGAGTCCCTCACACCAGAGCCACACAGGCCTACATACAGCATCTCTATACAGACAAAGAGATGAGAAATGAGTCCCTCACACCAGAGCCACACAGGCCTACATACAGCATCTCTATACAAACAAAGAGATTAGAAATGAGTCCCTCACACCAGAGCCACACAGGCCTACATACAGCATCTCTATACAGACAAAGAGATTAGAAATGAGTCCCTCACACCAGAGCCACACAGGCCTACATACAGCATCTCTATACAAACAAAGAGATTAGAAATGAGTCCCTCACACCAGAGCCACACAGGCCTACATACAGCATCTCTATACAGACAAAGAGATTAGAAATGAGTCCCTCACACCAGAGCCACACAGGCCTACATACAGCATCTCTATACAGACAAAGAGATGAGAAATGAGTCCCTCACACCAGAGCCACACAGGCCTACATACAGCATCTCTATACAGACAAAGAGATTAGAAATGAGTCCCTCACACCAGAGCCACACAGGCCTACATACAGCATCTCTATACAAACAAAGAGATGAGAAATGAGTCCCTCACACCAGAGCCACACAGGCCTACATACAGCATCTCTTTACAAACAAAGAGATGAGAAATGAGTCCCTCACACCAGAGCCACACAGGCCTACATACAGCATCTCTATACAAACAAAGAGATGAGAAATGAGTCCCTCACACCAGAGCCACACAGGCCTACATACAGCATCTCTATACAAACAAAGAGATGAGAAATGAGTCCCTCACACCAGAGCCACACAGGCCTACATACAGCATCTCTATACAAACAAAGAGATGAGAAATGAGTCCCTCACACCAGAGCCACACAGGCCTACATACAGCATCTCTATACAAACAAAGAGATGAGAAATGAGTCCCTCACACCAGAGCCACACAGGCCTACATACAGCATCTCTATACAAACAAAGAGATTAGAAATGAGTCCCTCACACCAGAGCCACACAGGCCTACATACAGCATCTCTATACAAACAAAGAGATGAGAAATGAGTCCCTCACACCAGATGCGCACAAATATTTTTTCTTTAACGAGTCCAACGCGAAGGATACACTGCTTTCTTGGGAATGGGCCTGCTGATTCCTGCTTACAAGCAAAAACTAAAGCAGGAAGTACCAGTGACTCGCTCACTACGGAAGTGGTCAGATGACGTGAATTCTATGCTATAGAACTCTTCTGCTAGCACAGACTGGAAAATGTTCCGGGATTCATCCAACGGCATTGAGGAGCATACCACCTCAGTCATCGGCTTCATCTACAAGTGACTACAACTCAGCGTTCAACACCATAGTGCCCACAGCTCATCACTACGCTAAGGACCCTGGGACTAAACACCTCCCCCTGCAACTGGATCCTGAACTTCCAGACGGGCCACCCACAGGTGGTAAGGGTAGACAACAACATGTCTGCCATGCTGATCCTCAACACGGGGGCCCCTCAGGGGTGCGTGCTTAGTCCCCTCCTGTACTCAATTTTCACCCCGACTGCATGGTCACGCGCGACTCCAACACCATCATTAAGTTTGCTGACGACACAAGAGCTGTAGGCCTGATCACCGACAATGATAAGACAGCCTATAGAGAGGTCAGAGACCTGGCAGTGTGGTGCCAGGACAACAACTTTTCCCTCAAGGTGAGCAAGACAAAGGAGCTGATTGTGGACTACAGGAAAAGGCGGGCCGAACAGGCCCCCATTAACATCGACAGGGCTGTAGTGGAGGGGGACGAGTATTTCAAGTTCCTTGGTGTCCACATTACGTCATGGTCCAAACACAGCAAGACAGTAGTGAAGAGGGCACGATAACACATTTTCCCCCTCAGGAGACTGAAAAGATTTGTCATGGGTCCCCAGATCTTCAAAAAGTTATACAGCTGCACCATCGAGAGCATCCTGACTGGTTGCATCATCGCCTGGGAAGGCAACTCCTCGGTCTCGTACCGCAAGGCGCCACAGAGGGCCTAGTGCATACGGCCTAGTACATCACTGGGAACAAGCTTCCTGCTATCCAGGATTTATATACTCGGCGGTGTCAGAGGAAAGCCCAAAAACTTGTCAGAGATTCCAGTCACCCAAGTCATAGCGGTACCGGAGCGTTAAGTCTAGGACCAAAAGATTCCTTAACAGCTTCTACCCCCCAAGCCATAAGACTGCTGAACAATGAATCCAATAGCCACCCAGACTATTTACAATGACCCCCCCCCCCCCCCCCCCCCACACCCCTCCAATTGTTTTTATACCTCTGTCACTCACTGTTATTATCCATACATAGTCACTTCACCCCTACCTACATGTACAAAATGACCTCGTCTAACCTGGTACCGGTACCCCCTGTATATAGCCTCCACACTGACTCGGTACCGGTACCCCCTGTATATAGCCTCCACATTGACTAGGTACCGGTACCCCCTGTATATAGCCTCCACATTGACTCGGTACCGGTACCCCCTGTATATAGCCTCCACATTGACTAGGTACCGGTACCCCCTGTATATAGCCTCCACATTGACTCGGTACCGGTACCCCCTGTATATAGCCTCCACATTGACTCTGTACCGGTACCCCCTGTATATAGTCTCCACATTGACTCTGTACCAGTACCCCCTGTATATAGTCTCCACATTGACTCTGTACCGGTACCCCCTGTATATAGCCTCCACATTGACTCTGTACCGGTACCCCCTGTATATAGCCTCCACATTGACTCTGTACCGGTACCCCCTGTATATAGCCTCCACATTGACTCTGTACCGGTACCCCCTGTATATAGCCTCCACATTGACTCTGTACCGGTACCCCCTGTTTATAGCCTCCACATTGACTCTGTACCGGTACCCCCTGTATATAGCCTCCACATTGACTCTGTACCGGTACCCCCTGTATATAGTCTCCACATTGACTCTGTACCGGTACCCCCTGTATACAGCCTCCACATTGACTCTGTACCGTAATACCCTGTATATAGCCTCCACATTGACTCTGTACCGGTACCCCCTGTATATAGCCTCCACATTGACTCTGTACCAGTACCCCCTGTATATAACCTCCACATTGACTCTGTACCAGTACCCCCTGTATATAGCCTCCACATTGACTCTGTACCAGTACCCCCTGTATATAGCCTCCACATTGACTCTGTACCGGTACCCCCTGTATATAGCCTCCACATTGACTCTGTACCGTAATACCCTGTATATAGCCTCCACATTGACTCTGTACCGTAATACCCTGTATATAGCCTCCACATTGACTCTGTACCGTAATACCCTGTATATAGCCTCCACATTGTTATTTTATTATGTTACTTTTTTATTGTGTTTTACTTAAGTTATTTGGTAAATATTTTCTTAACTTTCTTGAACTGAACAGTGGGTTAAGGGCTTGTAAGTCAGAATGTCACAGTAAGGTCGCATGTCACAAGTGAAGTTTGATTCGATGACTCAGCAACTAACATTGGACTATCCTGGCAAGATGTTTTAATTATCTAAGTTTTATACAGGCAAGTCAACATTGAGACAGGTCACTTTTTCTAGTGAGCCCTTGTTGCCGCGGAGGCCTGTTTCCATGGCACCCTGTCCCATCACATCATCAAGGCCCCCCCCCCTGGAGTCTCACCTGAGTCTCCCCTCGTCGTCCTCCTCCAGGTAAACAGGAACGCCCCACTCAACAGGGTTCCCTTTACACCTCAGCTCCAGGGTGTCACCCGACCGGATGCTCAGACTGTCGGCAACACGCTGGAACTTCCCCTTGTTCACCACCTATGGTATAAACCAGGGAGGAGAAACATGGTTACCTTTAGTGATCGTCATGTTAAAACAAAAGAGAAGCCCTCACACTACTTTTCTCTAGTATCACTTATGTGTTGTTCAAGCTTATGTGTTGTTCAAAGCTTATGTGTTGTTCCAGCTTATGTGTTGTTCAAAGCTTATGTGTTGTTCCAGCTTATGTGTTGTTCAAGCTTATGTGTTGTTCAAGCTTATGTGTTGTTCAAGCTTATGTGTTGTTCAAGCGTATGTGTTGTTCAAAGCTTATGTGTTGTTCAAGCGTATGTGTTGTTCAAAGCTTATGTGTTGTTCAAAGCTTATGTGTTGTTCAAGCTTATGTGTTGTTCAAAGCTTATGTGTTGTTCAAAGCTTATGTGTTGTTCAAAGCTTATGTGTTGTTCAAGCTTATGTGTTGTTCAAGCTTATGTGTTGTTCAAGCTTATGTGTTGTTCAAAGCTTATGTGTTGTTCAAGCCTATGTGTTGTTCAAGCTTATGTGTTGTTCAAGCTTATGTGTTGTTCAAGCTTATGTGTTGTTCAAAGCTTATGTGTTGTTCAAGCTTATGTGTTGTTCAAGCTTATGTGTTGTTCAAGCTTATGTGTTGTTCAAGCTTATGTGTTGTTCAAGCTTATGTGTTGTTCAAAGCTTATGTGTTGTTCAAGCTTATGTGTTGTTCAAAGCTTATGTGTTGTTCAAGCTTATGTGTTGTTCAAGCTTATGTGTTGTTCAAGCTTATGTGTTGTTCAAGCTTATGTGTTGTTCAAAGCTTATGTGTTGTTCAAGCTTATGTGTTGTTCAAAGCTTATGTGTTGTTCAAAGCTTATGTGTTGTTCAAGCTTATGTGTTGTTCAAAGCTTATGTGTTGTTCAAGCTTATGTGTTGTTCAAGCTTATGTGTTGTTCAAGCTTATGTGTTGTTCAAAGCTTATGTGTTGTTCAAGCCTATGTGTTGTTCAAGCTTATGTGTTGTTCAAGCTTATGTGTTGTTCAAGCTTATGTGTTGTTCAAGCTTGTGTGTTGTTCAAAGCTTATGTGTTGTTCAAGCTTATGTGTTGTTCAAGCTTATGTGTTGTTCAAGCTTATGTGTTGTTCAAGCTTATGTGTTGTTCAAGCTTATGTGTTGTTCAAAGCTTATGTGTTGTTCAAGCTTATGTGTTGTTCAAGCTTATGTGTTGTTCAAGCTTATGTGTTGTTCAAGCTTATGTGTTGTTCAAAGCATATGTGTTGTTCAAAGCTTATGTGTTGTTCAAAGCTTATGTGTTGTTCAAGCTTATGTGTTGTTTAAAGCTTATGTGTTGTTCAAAGCTTATGTGTTGTTCAAAGCTTATGTGTTGTTCAAGCTTATGTGTTGTTCAAGCTTATGTGTTGTTCAAAGCTTATGTGTTGTTCAAAGCTTATGTGTTGTTCAAAGCTTATGTGTTGTTCAAAGCTTATGTGTTGTTCAAGCTTATGTGTTGTTCAAGCTTATGTGTTGTTCAAGCTTATGTGTTGTTCAAGCTTATGTGTTGTTCAAGCTTATGTGTTGTTCAAAGCTTATGTGTTGTTCAAGCTTATGTGTTGTTCAAAGCTTATGTGTTGTTCAAAGCTTATGTGTTGTTCAAGCTTATGTGTTGTTCAAGCTTATGTGTTGTTCAAGCGTATGTGTTGTTCAAGCTTATGTGTTGTTCAAGCTTATGTGTTGTTCAGAGCTTATGTGTTGTTCAAAGCTTATGTGTTGTTCAAAGCTTATGTGTTGTTCAAGCTTATGTGTTGTTCAAAGCTTATGTGTTGTTCAAAGCTTATGTGTTGTTCAAGCTTATGTGTTGTTCAAGCTTATGTGTTGTTCAAGCGTATGTGTTGTTCAAGCTTATGTGTTGTTCAAGCTTATGTGTTGTTCAGAGCTTATGTGTTGTTCAAAGCTTATGTGTTGTTCAAAGCTTATGTGTTGTTCAAGCTTATGTGTTGTTCAAGCTAATGTGTTGTTCAAGCTTATGTGTTGTTCAAGCTTATGTGTTGTTCAAGCTTCGTCAGAGAATGTTTGTAATTGGTAATTATTAGTAGACATTTGCTCCACCAACATCTGTTGATTGTGTCAAATATCTCAAACATGCAAGTGTTTTTTTGATTTGTGTTCATAATGCTTATCTTTAATGGACACTATGTATATGTAGAGATTTTTATGAAGATGCCAATCTGTCATGGCAGCTTGAAGATTATGAAAACACAAAACAAGGCATTCTCTCGCAAATTATTTGAAATGTCTTCAACCTTACCTGTGTCAGGTGAACAGGTGGGGGAGCCGGTGTTGCTTTAGCCCTGGGTTTGGGTTTGGTTGTGGCTTTACCTGCTCCCCTCACTGGTTTACCCTTACTGGATTTGGGCTTACGGTCTGGCGGGGTGGTCCGTCCCTCCTGCTCATCCTGCTGGCACTGTCCTGCAAAGCAAGTGTCCAATATTGAATTTCTATTCTTTGAAATACACTTAACCATAGTCACAGTATGTTCCAGGTCAATGGAACAAATAAACACACGAAGAGTCTAATGTTGATTTGATGTTAGATTAAAACATTGCAGTATGCCATTGGTAACCATACTTGGGCAATAACAGGAAGTTCCTCCAAAAGGAATTTACTACACAGACAGACAGCATGAGGTGAAATCAAAGTAAATGTAACTAACTCAAGAAATGCCATCAAAGTTCACAATAAGTCAGAGTAATGCAACCATCTACTAATCTCCTCCTGCACCTCACTAGCCTAGTGTATGTTTAGGAATGCACATGATCCACAGCCACACAGAGAGGAAATAAAGTCACTTACCAAACTCCAGGATTAACCCACAGATGAGGAGAGCCCCCAATAATACCAGCCGCCACTTCTCCCCTGATCCGTTTACTGCCACCATGGCTCCTGTGATGTACAGACCAATGAACCCACCGACTGACTGACCGCAGGATTAACAGTTCACAAGGTTCACAACCACAGTACAACAGGGAACGCAACAAGGAGTGAAAGACATGAAAATGAAAGAAGGGGGTAGAGAGAGAAGGAGGGAGGGAGGGAGGGAGAAGGAGGTTTGCTGCGTGACTGCGAAATGAGTGGTCAGTTGTTTAGCCAAATCACACACATTCCTCTACTGACCAAAAGAGAATGAAAGAAAGAAATAGAGAGAGGGAGAAGTAGAGAGAGAGAGAGAGAGAGAGCAAGGGAAAGAGGGAGAGAGTGAGAAGTTGAGAGGGAGCGAGAGAGGCCGATAGAGGGAGAGAGCGAGGGAGAGAGGGAGAAGTAGAGAGAGAGAGAAGCAGATAGAGGTAGAGAGCGAGGGAAAGAGGCAGAAGTAGAGAGAGAGACAGAGAGAGTGAGAAGTTGAGAGGGAGCGAGAGAGGCCGATAGAGGGAGAGAGGGAGAAGTAGAGAGAGAGAGAAGCAGATAGAGGTAGAGAGCGAGGGAAAGAGGGAGAAGTAGAGAGAGAGACAGAGGCAGGTAGAGGGAGAGAGAGAGAGAGTCTCCCCAAATTCTTCCTGTGGTGCTCAATGGAGCCATTCAGGGGCCTGTGGTCCAATCAGGGGCCGGGAATGGAGGCCCCTCCACCCTGCTACGTCTGGGACTGCTGAGACTGTTTATTTAGCTGGAGAAGTGGAGTGAGAGAGAGAAAAAGCTTTGCATAGTAGCAGTGGACCTCTGAACTACCTTGAAGATAGTAAATAACAGTTGTCATTGTGTTGATGTTAAGGTGTTTTGGTTAGGTAAGACTTTTTGTTTAGCTGGAGCAGTGAAGAAAGAGGGGCATGGCAGGCTGGCAGTGGCCCTCTGAAGTACAGAAGCGATATCTTTTAAAAGTAAACAACAGGGTCATTTATAATAGTACACTTTTCATCAGATTTAGTTTGTTTAGCTGGAGAGGTGGGATAGAGAGAGAGAAGCATGTTCAACCTGAACTACCGTGCTGCATACCTTGGAGACAAAAATCCAGTATACTCTATAACAGTTTTTCCTTAAGGTCTTGTGTTTTCACCCACATACACAAAAGCTCCTCTGAGGTTGTAATTAAATTGATCAGATGTTTCTAGGAGTAATGTATTGCACCATTTAGGAAACAGGAAGCTAACAACAATAATTTTTTTAACACAGTGTTGTGGAAGCTACTCTGAAAAGATTATTTACCAAGCTACTGGAAGAAGTTAAACTACACTAAACCTACTTTTAAGAAAAATATAGTTTACTGAACTAAAGTTACTTTAAAAAAGTAGTTCAATACATCAAAACTACTTCCTGATAAATTATCATATCTAAATGTAAAATGTCATAGAATACAAATTGCAAGAACAGATCGATCTGGGAGTCAGATGTTAACAGAATGTGTAACTCAGCCTATTAAACACAACAACAAATGTTTCAAGTGAGAATTAGGATGGTCTGGTGGCGAAAAAATGACTGCCTACTTCACCCATCTCTTTTGTTTTTGCTAAACCTGTGGTATGTAGTTTCAGTAGTTAGCTACATGGTAAAACAGTAGTGTGTAGTTTCAGTAGTTAGCTACACCGTTACATGGTAAAACAGCAGTGTGTAGTTCCAGTAGTTATCTAAATGGTAAAACAGTAGTGTGTAGTTCCAGTAGTTAGCTACACCGCTACATGGTTAAACAGTAGTGTGTAGTTCCAGTAGTTAGCGACACCGCTACATGGTAAAACAGTAGTGTGTAGTTCCAGTAGTTAGCGACACCGCTACATGGTAAAACAGCAGTGTGTAGTTCCAGTAGTTAGCTACACCGCTACATGGTGAAACAGTAGTGTGTAGTTTCAGTAGTTAGCTACACCGTTACATGGTAAAACAGTAGTGTGTAGTTACAGTAGTAATCTACACCGCTACATGGTAAAACAGTAGTGAGTAGTTCCAGAAGTTAGCTACACCGCTATATGGTAAAACAGTAGTGTGTAGTTCCAGTAGTTAGCTACATGGTAAAACAGCAGTGTGTAGTTCCAGTAGTTAGCTACACCGCTACATGGTAAAACAGTAGTGTGTAGTTCCAGTAGTTAGCTACACCGCTACATGGTAAAACAGTAGTGTGTAGTTCCAGTAGTTAGCGACACCGCTACATGGTAAAACAGTAGTGTGTAGTTCCAGTAGTTAGCGACACCGCTACATGGTAAAACAGCAGTGTGTAGTTCCAGTAGTTAGCTACACCGCTACATGGTAAAACAGTAGTGTGTAGTTACAGTAGTAATCTACACCGCTACATGGTAAAACAGTAGTGTGTAGTTCCAGTAGTTAGCTACATGGTAAAACAGTAGTGTGTAGTTCCAGTAGTTAGCTACACCGCTACATGGTAAAACAGTAGTGTGTAGTTCCAGTAGTTAGCTACACCGCTACATGGTAAAACAGTAGTGTGTAGTTCCAGTAGTTAGCTACACCGCTACATGGTAAAACAGTAGTGTGTAGTTCCAGTAGTTATCTACACCGCTACATGGTAAAACAGCAGTGTGTAGTTCCAGTAGTTAGCTACACCGCTACATGGTAAAACAGTAGTGTGTAGTTCCAGTAGTTAGCTACACCGCTACATGGTAAAACAGTAGTGTGTAGTTCCAGTAGTTAGCTACACCGCTACATGGTAAAACAGTAGTGTGTAGTTCCAGTAGTTAGCTACACCGCTACATGGTAAAACAGTAGTGAACTACTGAAAACACTACTTAGATCAGAATTTAGTTCAACACCCACCAAGCTACTGCTAAATATAGTTAAACGTCCACCAAGCTACTCCTAAATATAGATAACCTACTAGTTGAACTGCATGTGGTTCACGACTCCCCAGCACTAGTGTGGGGGCCTACTGTTTATGGAAGCATATAGCTGCCATCATTCAAATGAACTGGTATATGCTTCCATATCTATAAATACTGATTTGTTCATTATAATATAGGTTGTCGAATAGATAACAGCATAGCAATAAATAAACCTCTTACAGTTTAAACTGTAAATTATCAGTGGTGGGAAAAAAGTACCCAAATGTCAAACTTGAGTAAAAGTGAAAGTCACCCAGTAAAATACTACTTGAGTAAAAGTGAAAGTCACCCAGTAAAATACTACTTGAGTAAAAGTGAAAGTCACCCAGTAAAATACTACTTGAGTAAAAGTGAAAGTCACCCAGTAAAATACTACTTGAGTAAAAGTGAAAGTCACCCAGTAAAATACTACTTGAGTAAAAGTGAAAGTCACCCAGTAAAATACTACTTGAGTAAAAGTGAAAGTCACCCAGTAAAATACTACTTGAGTAAAAGTGAAAGTCACCCAGTAAAATACTACTTGAGTAAAAGTGAAAGTCACCCAGAAAAATACTACTTGAGTAAAAGTGAAAGTCACCCAGTAAAATACTACTTGAGTAAAAGTGAAAGTCACCCAGAAAAATACTACTTGAGTAAAAGTGAAAGTCACCCAGAAAAATACTACTTGAGTAAAAGTGAAAGTCACCCAGTAAAATACTACTTGAGTAAAAGTGAAAGTCACCCAGAAAAATACTACTTGAGTAAAAGTGAAAGTCACCCAGTAAAATACTACTTGAGTAAAAGTCAAAAAAAGTATTTGTTTTTAAATATATTTTAAGTATCAACAGTAAATGCAATTGATAAAATGTACTTAACTATCAAAAGTTAAACTGTAAGTATAAATCATTTTAAATTCCTTATATTAAGCAAATCACAATTATTATTATTTTTTTTACATTTTATTTACTAATAGCCAGGGGCACACTCCAATATTCTGATATTCTGACAGACGAAGCATTTGAAAATACTTTGTGATGGAAACTATGATGGAATAGCTTGAGATCAGTGAGCACAGGGAGATAAGGGTTCATCAAGGCACTTCTGTGGAAAGACGTGACCTGAACATGCCGGAATAACATACACACACCAACAAAACACACACAATAAATCACTCCTGCGGGACCTCTGGGAGCTACGTTTTGCTTTGATGTGAATTACAGTACCACATCAAAGCCACCCATATCTACAAATGTACTGCCCTTTCCACCTATGGTCTACGCAATCTTTATTTTACCACAACATACACATATCAATACTTTCTATTGCATAGAAGATAAAAGTACACATCTTTGTTTTAAACCTGCATGGAATATATGGGGTAATTAAAGAGTAGACTACTGGAATGTGTCCAGTATGGGGTAATTAAAGAGTAGACTACTGGAATGTGTCCTGTATGGGGTAATTAAAGAGTAGACTACTGGAATATATCCTGTATGGGGTCATTAAAGAGTAGACTACTGGAATATATCCTGTATGGGGTCATTAAAGAGTAGACTACTGGAATGTGTCCTGTATCGGGTAATTAAATAGTAGAGTACTGGAATGTGTCCAGTATCGGGTAATTAAATAGTAGAGTACTGGAATGTGTCCAGTATGGGGTAATTAAATAGTAGAGTACTGGAATGTGTCCAGTATGGGGTAATTAAAGAGTAGACTACTGGAATGTGTCCAGTATGGGGTAATTAAAGAGTAGACTACTGGAATATATCCTGTATGGGGTAATTAAAGAGTAGACTACTGGAATATATCCTGTATGGGGTAATTTAAGAGTAGACTACTGGAATGTGTCCTGTATGGGGTAATTAAAGAGTAGACTACTGGAATGTGTCCTGTATGGGGTAATTAAAGAGTAGACTACTGGAATGTGTCCAGTATGGGGTAATTAAAGAGTAGACTACTGGAATGTGTCCTGTATGGGGTAATTAAAGACTAGACTACTGGAATGTGTCCTGTATGGGGTAATTAAAGAGTAGACTACTGGAATGTGTCCTGTATGGGGTAATTAAAGAGTAGACTACTGGAATGTGTCCTGTATGGGGTAATTAAAGAGTAGACTACTGGAATGTGTCCTGAAAGGGGTAATTAAAGAGTAGACTACTGGAATGTGTCCTGTATGGGGTAATTAAAGAGTAGACTACTGGAATATATCCTGTATGGGGTAATTAAAGAGTAGACTACTGGAATGTGTCCTGTATGGGGTAATTAAAGAGTAGACTACTGGAATGTGTCCTGTATGGGGTAATTAAAGAGTAGACTACTGGAATGTGTCCTGTATGGGGTAATTAAAGAGTAGACTACTGGAATGTGTCCTGAAAGGGGTAATTAAAGAATAGACCACTGGAATGTACTGCGTCCTACCTAATAAACTCTACTGTATCTCAGGTCTAGATGTCTGTGCTGTGTGAGTGCGCTAAACCTTGCTTTAGGAATGACTTGCTAAGCCATGATTATGGCATGGCCTAGGTAACAACATGTGAATGGTTCTCTTGTTCCCCATGAACACAGGGAGGTAAGTGTCACGCTATGAACATGTCCCAAATTGCACCAGAGCCATATAAGCGCCAGTCAAAAGTAGCGCACTATATAGGGAATAGGGTGCTATGTGGGATACAAGCTATGCTAGCTCTTTATCCCAGCTTAGCACCGCCTACATCACCGGCTCGGTCAATGGAAAACGTGTGTTGCAGTTTATGAATGACCTGAGTAAGAAGGCTTTGACAAAAAATGGGATATGATCAAGTTTATTTGGGATATCAGCATTGTATACATACAAATTTTAATATTTACATTATGAAACAATAAAATATCATTGTGTTAAAATCTTGAAATAAGCTATGCACTGGATATTTTTATTTGGGGTTGGGGATTCGTA
>NC_143035.1:36260000-36280000 GCF_057628025.1 Oncorhynchus mykiss | reverse complement strand
AGGGGAAGGGGTGAGAGAAGAACAACTGAACAGAGAGAGAGAGGAAGAGGGTGAGAGAAGAACAACTGAACAGAGAGAGGGGGGAAGGGGTGAGAGAAGAACAACTGAACAGAGAGAGAGGGGAAGAGGGTGAGGGAAGAACAACTGAACAGAGAGAGAGAGGAAGAGGGTGAGGGAAGAACAACTGAACAGAGTGAGAGAGGAAGGGGGTGAGAGAAGAACATCTGAACAGAGAGAGAGAGAGAGGAAGGGGGTGAGAGAAGAACAACTGAACAGAGAGAGAGAGAGGAAGGGGGTGAGAGAAGAACAACTGAACAGAGAGAGAGAGGAAGAGGGTGAGAGAATAACATCTGAACAGAGAGAGAGAGAGGAAGGGGGTGAGAGAAGAACAACTGAACAGAGAGAGAGAGAGGAAGGGGGTGAGAGAAGAACAACTGAACAGAGAGAGAGAGGAAGGGGGTGAGAGAAGATCAACTGAACAGAGAGAGAGAGGAAGAGGGTGAGAGAAGAACAACTGAACAGAGAGAGAGAGAGGAAGGGGGTGAGAGAAGAACAACTGAACAGAGAGAGAGAGAGAGGAAGAGGGTGAGAGAAGAACAACTGAACAGAGAGAGAAAGGAAGAGGGTGAGAGAAGAACAACTGAACAGAGAAAGAGGAAGGGGGTGAGAGAAGAACAACTGAACAGAGAGAGAGGGGAAGAGGGTGAGAGAAGAACAACTGAACAGAGAGAGAGAGGAAGGGGGTGAGGGAAGAATGACTGAACAGAGAAAGAGGAAGGGGGTGAGAGAAGAACAACTGAACAGAGAGAGAGGGGAAGGGGTGAGAGAAGAACAACTGAACAGAGAGAGAGAGAGGAAGGGGGTGAGGGAAGAACAACTGAACAGAGAGAGAGAGAGGAAGGGGGTGAGGGAAGAATGACTGAACACAGAGAGAGAGGAAGAGGGTGAGAGAAGAACAACTGAACAGAGAGAGAGAGAGGAAGGGGGTGAGGGAAGAATGACTGAACAGAGAGAGAGAGGAAGAGGGTGAGAGAAGAATGACTGAACACAGAGAGAGAGGAAGAGGGTGAGAGAAGAACAACTGAACAGAGAGAGAGAGAGGAAGAGGGTGAGAGAAGAACAACTGAACAGAGAGAGAGAGAGGAAGGGGGTGAAAGAAGAACAACTGAACAGAGAGAGAGGGGAAGGGGGTGAGAGAAGAACAACTGAACAGAGAGAGAGAGAGAGGAAGAGGGTGAGAGAAGAATGACTGAACACAGAGAGAGAGAGAGGAAGGGGGTGAGGGAAGAACAACTGAACAGAGAGAGAGAGGAAGGGGGTGAGAGAAGAACAACTGAACAGAGAGAGAGAGGAAGGGGGTGAGAGAAGAACAACTGAACAGAGAGAGAGAGAGAGGAAGAGGGTGAGAGAAGAACAACTGAACAGAGAGAGAGAGAGAGGAAGAGGGTGAGAGAAGAACAACTGAACAGAGAGAGAGAGGAAGAGGGTGAGAGAAGAACAACTGAACAGAGAGAGAGAGAGGAAGAGGGTGAGAGAAGAACAACTGAACAGAGAGAGAGAGGAAGAGGGTGAGAGAAGAACAACTGAACAGAGAGAGAGAGGAAGAGGGTGAGAGAAGAACAACTGAACAGAGAGAGAGAGAGGAAGAGGGTGAGAGAAGAACAACTGAACAGAGAGAGAGAGGAAGAGGGTGAGAGAAGAACAACTGAACAGAGAGAGGAAGAGGGTGAGAGAAGAACAACTGAACAGAGAGAGAGAGGAAGGGGTTGAGAGAAGAACAACTGAACAGAGAGAGAGAGGAAGAGGGTGAGGGAAGAACAACTGAACAGAGAGAGAGAGAGGAAGAGGGTGAGGGAAGAACAACTGAACAGAGAGAGAGAGAGGAAGAGGGTGAGGGAAGAACAACTGAACAGAGAGAGAGAGGAAGAGGGTGAGGGAAGAACAACTGAACAGAGAGAGAGGGGAAGAGGGTGAGGGAAGAACAACTGAACAGAGAGAGAGAGGAAGAGGGTGAGGGAAGAACAACTGAACAGAGAGAGAGAGGAAGAGGGTGAGAGAAGAACAACTGAACAGAGAGAGAGAGGAAGGGGTTGAGAGAAGAACAACTGAACAGAGAGAGAGAGGAAGAGGGTGAGGGAAGAACAACTGAACAGAGAGAGAGAGAGGAAGAGGGTGAGGGAAGAACAACTGAACAGAGAGAGAGAGAGGAAGAGGGTGAGGGAAGAACAACTGAACAGAGAGAGAGAGGAAGAGGGTGAGGGAAGAACAACTGAACAGAGAGAGAGGGGAAGAGGGTGAGGGAAGAACAACTGAACAGAGAGAGAGAGGAAGAGGGTGAGGGAAGAACAACTGAACAGAGAGAGAGAGGAAGAGGGTGAGAGAAGAACAACTGAACAGAGAGAGAGGAAGAGGGTGAGAGAAGAACAACTGAACAGAGAAAGAGAGGAAGAGGGTGAGGGAAGAACAACTGAACAGAGAGAGAGAGAGGAAGAGGGTGAGAGAAGAACAACTGAACAGAGAGAGAGAGAGGAAGAGGGTGAGAGAAGAATGACTGAACAGAGAGAGAGAGGAAGAGGGTGAGAGAAGAACAACTGAACAGAGAGAGAGGGGAAGGGGGTGAGGGAAGAATGACTGAACAGAGAGAGAGAGAGGAAGAGGGTGAGAGAAGAACAACTGAACAGAGAGAGAGAGAGGAAGAGGGTGAGAGAAGAACAACTGAACAGAGAGAGAGGGGAAGGGGTGAGAGAAGAACAACTGAACAGAGAGAGAGAGAGGAAGAGGGTGAGAGAAGAACAACTGAACAGAGAGAGAGAGGAAGAGGGTGAGGGAAGAACAACTGAACAGAGAGAGAGAGGAAGAGGGTGAGGGAAGAACAACTGAACAGAGAAAGAGAGGAAGAGGGTGAGAGAAGAACAACTGAACAGAGAGAAAGAGGAAGAGGGTGAGAGAAGAACAACTGAACAGAGAGAGAGAGGAAGAGGGTGAGAGAAGAACAACTGAACAGAGAGAGAGAGGAAGAGGGTGAGAGAAGAACAACTGAACAGAGAGAGAGAGGAAGAGGGTGAGAGAAGAACAACTGAACAGAGAGAGAGAGAGGAAGGGGGTGAGAGAAGAACAACTGAACAGAGAGAGAGAGAGGAAGGGGGTGAGAGAAGAACAACTGAACAGAGAGAGAGGGGAAGAGGGTGAGAGAAGAACAACTGAACAGAGAGAGAGAGGAAGAGGGTGAGAGAAGAACAACTGAACAGAGAGAGAGGGGAAGAGGGTGAGAGAAGAACAACTGAACAGAGAGAGAGAGGAAGGGGGTGAGAGAAGAACAACTGAACAGAGAGAGAGGGGAAGAGGGTGAGAGAAGAACAACTGAACAGAGAGAGAGGGGAAGAGGGTGAGAGAAGAACAACTGAACAGAGAGAGAGAGGAAGAGGGTGAGAGAAGAACAACTGAACAGAGAGAGAGAGAGGAAGGGGGTGAGGGAAGAATGACTGAACACAGAGAGAGAGGAAGAGGGTGAGAGAAGAACAACTGAACAGAGAGAGAGGGGAAGAGGGTGAGGGAAGAACAACTGAACAGAGAGAGAGGGGAAGAGGGTGAGGGAAGAACAACTGAACAGAGAGAGAGGGGAAGAGGGTGAGGGAAGAACAACTGAACAGAGAAAGAGAGGAAGAGGGTGAGAGAAGAACAACTGAACAGAGAGAGAGGGGAAGAGGGTGAGAGAAGAACAACTGAACAGAGAGAAAGAGGAAGAGGGTGAGAGAAGAACAACTGAACAGAGAGAGAGAGGAAGAGGGTGAGAGAAGAACAACTGAACAGAGAGAAAGAGGAAGAGGGTGAGGGAAGAACAACTGAACAGAGAGAGAGAGGAAGAGGGTGAGAGAAGAACAACTGAACAGAGAGAGAGGGGAAGAGGGTGAGGGAAGAATGACTGAAAGAAAGATGGGAATACTTCATAATGTCACACTGCAGATACCCCAGTACCTTTAAAATGTAGACCATCTTTGAATAATATTATTTGTCATTGTTATAAGTGGAAACTTTAAATACAGGCGTATTGGAGATTTCTTGTCAAACTGTTTTTCGTACCAGACAGTACAGTCAAACCTGTGACTGTTTTCGAGGTGCCCGGTGTTGGGAATGATGGCGGTTTGAGACAACCAAACTTGGTGTTTGATTCAAGGATCTGGAGATCTGAGTCTTCTGATTGGGTCTCTTGGTACCTAGATGTTACAAAGTCAACTTAGTACCGTTTATTTTTGCAAAATCAATACAGAGGACTGCTATTCATCTAAGTTTAGATATTTGGGAAATATTTACCTAAGTATAAGAATGCATATAGCCACAAGTGTGTAGGCAAAGAGTGTCCCAATTGACATCATATCAACCAAAGCTTTCAGGTCAAACACCAGGGCCATTATCGCTGGAAAGGAAAACAAACAAGCATTCAAGTATTTACCGTAGATAAATCATCACACAAAATATATCATAGGCCAAACACAACAATCTCTTTATATCTCTAAAAGATCGAAAGAGAAAGAGAGCGAGAGATCAAAAAATCAAGAGAGAGAGACAGAGAGGGATGGGGTGTTACCTGCTACGACCCCGGAGGAGAGGGTAGAGAGAGAGACAGAGAGGGATGGGGTGTTACCTGCTATGACCCCGGAGGAGAGGGTAGAGAGAGAGATAGAGAGGAATGGGGTGTTACCTGCTATGACCCGGAGGAGAGGGTAGAAAGAGAGATAGAGAGGGATGGGGTGTTACCTGCTACGACCCCGGAGGATAGGGTAGAGAGAGAGATAGAGAGGGATGGGGTGTTACCTGCTATGACCCGGAGGAGAGGGTAGAAAGAGAGATAGAGAGGGATGGGGTGTTACCTGCTATGACCCGGAGGAGAGGGTAGAAAGAGAGATAGAGAGGAATGGGGTGTTACCTGCTACGACCCCGGAGGAGATGGTAGCGATGACAGGACTTTGTCTGGCGCTGACCTTACTGAGGGGCTTGAAGAGGAGACCGTCTCTGGCCATAGCAAACAGCACGCGGGGCATAGGGAACATGGAACCCAACAGACTGTACAGGAGACAGACAGACACAGAGAGCCATCAGACATGTTACAGTCACAGGTCAAGGAACATGGAACCCACCAGACTGTACAGTCGTGGCCAAAAGTTTTGAGAATGACACAAATATACATTTTCACAAAGTCTGCTGCCTCAGTTTGTATGATGGCAATTTGCATATACTCCAGAATGTTATGAAGAGTGATCAGATGAATTGCAATTAATTGCAAAGTCCCTCTTTGCCATGAACAAATTATATGAATCCCCCAATAACATTTCCACTGCATTTCAGCCCTGCCACAAAAGGACCAGCTGACATCATGTCAGTGACTGTCTCGTTGACACAGGTGTGAGTGTTGATGAGAACAAGGCTGGAGATCACTCTGTCATGCTGATTGAGTTCGAATAACAGACTGGAAACTTCAAAAGGAGGGTGGTGCTTGGACTCATTGTTCTTCCTCTGTCAACCATGGTTACCTGCAAGGAAACACTTGCCGTCAACATTACTTTGCACAAAAGGGGCTTCACAGGCAAGGATATTGCTGCCAGTAAGATTACGCCTAAATCAACCATTTATCGGATCATGAAGAACTTCAAGGAGAGCGGTTCAATTGTTGTGAAGAAGGCTTCAGGGCGCTCAAGAAAGTCCAGCAAGCACCAGATCTGTCTCCTAAAGTTGATTCAGCTGCGAGATCGGGGCACCACCAGTACAGAGCTTGCTCAGGAATGGCAGCAGGCAGGTGTGAGTGCAGCTGCACGCACAGTGAGGCGAACACTTTTGGAGGATGGCCTGGTGTCAAGAAGGGCAGCAAAGAAGCACCTTCTCTCCAGGAAAAACATCAGGGACAGACTGATATTCTGCAAAAGGTACAGGGATTGGATTTTCTCTGATGAACCCCCTTTCAGATTGTTTGGAGCGATGACAAGGTGAGCGCTAGCATCAGTCCTGTTTCATTCCGACAGTAAAGCATCCTGAGACCATTCATGTGTGGAGTTACTTCTCAGCCAAGGGAGTGGGCTCACTCACAATTGTGCCTAAAAACACATCCTCTGAGAGCAACTTTTCCCATCCAGGAACAGTTTGGTGACGAACAATGCCTTTTCCAGCATGATGGAGCACCTTGCCATAAGGCAAAAGTGATAACAAAGTGGCTCGGGGAACAAAACATCGATATTTTGGGTACATGGTCAGGAAACTCCCCAGACCTTAATCCCATTGAGAACTTGTGGTCAATCCTCAAGAGGCGGGTGGACAAACAAAAACCCACAAATTCTGACAAACTCCAAGCATTGATTATGCAAGAATGGGCTGCCATCAGTCAGGATGTGGCCCAGAAGTTAATTGACAGCATGCCAGGGAGGATTGCAGAGGTCTTGAAAAAGAAGGGTCAACACTGCAAATATTGACTCTTTGCATCAACTTCATGTAATTGTCAATAAAAGCCTTTGACACTTATGAAATGCTTGTAATTATACTTCAGAATTACATAGTAACATCTTAGTAACAGACAGACAGACAGACAGACAGACAGACAGACAGACAGACAGACAGACAGACAGACAGACAGACAGACAGAGACAAACCGGCCAACTGACTAACTGTAATGACGCCTGGTGACATCATCGACCAGGGGCTTCCCGCGTTCTCCTACCTACCTGGTGGAGAGGGCGCAGAGTGAACCGACAGCCACCACATACTTGGCGGGCCCCCAGCCGATGTACATGAAGGCCACGGGCAGCGGGCTGTTAACATTCAGCAGGTAGTAGGGCATCATCAGAGTGAGTGCCGCCGACACGGCGAAGTAGGCCAGGAAACAAATGAGGAGAGACGCCACGATGCCCAGCGGGATGGACTTCTGAGGGTTCTTTACCTCCTCACCTGGAGAGAGACAATGAATGAATGAATTCATTCATTCATTAATGAAGATTTGTCAATACAATCAAGCCATCAGTCGATTGCCAATCAGTTGATCAATCAATCAGCCAATACCGGTCAATTAAGCAAGCAAGGTTTAATCATGTAGAATATTGACTGTTACAGAATGCCTAAGCATTCTGAGTAGAGTAGACATTACCAAAGATACACTATGGACGAAGCTTGGAGAAGCTCCTGGCTTTATCAGTGTTTCTGTAGGATGTAAATGTTTCTGACGTACTGTATATAGGTTAATGTGTCTGCACATGTTTAAAGATCAAAGCTTACTTGTTGTGGCGATGCAGTCGAAGCCTACGAAGGCGTAGAAACAGGTAGCGGCTCCAGAGATTGTCCCGTCGAAACCGTACGGGAAGAACCCTCCAGACCCATACACACTGGTCACGTTGACTGTAGACGTTAGGTTCCTGGAGAAGACCATGTACATACATATGGTTGCAGAATAGTACCTTTCCAATCTTCTCTGGTTTTCCATAAATCTTGGTTGAAGGATTCACGCTAATATTTCCTGGTAATACCATGGCTATAACATCCTCACACACATGTGCCTGTATAGACATGTGTTCAACATCCACTGCAGTTGCTAGCAAGTTTGTTATGATGAAGGATATCTCACGTATTGTACTCAAACGTTTGTATTGTAATCAAACAAGGTTGCATACTGTAATTCTGCTGTAGCGTTGATGAGCTCCTCCTGACTGATCTGCCAGTTACGGATGTCTCCCTTGACGAAGCCCGCCACAATGACAAACAGAAGTACCAGGATGTTGACGGCCGTGAAGATCTTGTTGACTATTGCCGATTCCTGGACGCCGAAGGCCAGCAGACCTTCACAGGATGGAAACACATGGAACATGTGATCATCATCGTCACCATCACCATCACCATCATCATCACCACCACCATCATCATCATCATCATCATCATCATCACCATCATCAGCAGCAGCAGCAGCAGCATCATCATCACCATCATCATCATCACCATCATCATCAACATCATCATCATCACCACCATCATCATCACCACCATCATCACCATCATCACCATCATCACCACCATCGTCACCATCATCATCACCATCATCACCATCATCATCATCATCATCATCATCATCATCATCGTCATCATCACCAGTACCCGACAGTTTTAATGTCTCTATGTGGTTAAACAAACCAATGATCAATCAATCAATCATCAGATTCAGTTTACCTGCCAGGAGCATAATGAGTCCAGCAGCAAAGAAGTCTGGGTATTCTGCGAGGCCCGGGAGGTTCATGTTTACGTTTTCTTTGAAGAAGTTCCCCATGGCGTTGCCGATGAGGTCATCAAAGGTTCCGCTCCAAGCCCTCGCCACGCTGGACGTCCCTGACAGGATGATGATGAGAGGAGATTAGCCAATATGACAATGATCAACCAATCAACCCTTTAGACTGGTGGGAATTTAGCCTTTTATGGATAGGGCTACGTGTAAATGTTTCTTACAGAAGTAATATAAAAAGCACATGTGTAACCATGGTAGCAATCGAAAGGGAACAGTTTAGAGATAAATGGGACAAGTACTAGATCAAAAGGTGAAAGGACACTAAGGTTCACCTGACGCTAGACTGAATCCAAACATGTCCCTGTTGATTTGACGTGTATTTCACATGTACTGTACTTTATGAAAATACTCTGGATTCATTCAGTAACCCGACTATTCCTGGTAAATGTGGGGTGTGGGTACAACATAAGACAAAACAAGGGTTTGAGTGAGAGGACTAACCGGAGTCTTCAAGTGGGGACACACACCTCTCCAAAGTGTACACAGTTTGCTATTTTAATTCACTTTTTATGACTCAAAGAACAGTCTTCAACTATGAGGTGTTTTAAAGAGCTCCCCTAGTGGTGGCTTTGAGGAACTACAGCAAGCAGTCCATTATAAATCATAATCTGGGTAAGGTGGGCATGATTTTGAAGCTTGTTCATGTTCAACATGAGATAAGTTATAACATAAGATCTAACACAAGGGCCAATTCAGAGAAACAGATGGAGATTTTTTTGCTGAGCATTGCCAGGAGTCATGATGGCCCTTCGTGTGTGTGTGTTACGCTGCCAATTATCTTCACGATAGACAAAACAGAGGCTCACTCTGTTCAGAACAACCCAGGGTATTTGACACCATCTCATCTCGTAACTCTTGTACATTAAACATCAAATCAAATCAAAAATCAAATCTAATTTTATTGGTCACATACACATGGTTAGCAGATGTCATTGTGAGTGTAGCGAAATGCTTGTGCTTCTAGTTCCGACAGTGCAGCAATATCTAACAAGTAATCTAACAATTCCACAACAACTACCTAGTACACACACATCTAAGTAAAGAAAGGGAATAAGAATATATACATATAAATATATGGATGAGCGATGACCGAGCGGCATAGGCAAGATGCATTAGATGGTATAAAATACAGTATATACATATGGTATGAGTGATGCAAGACCATAGTGATCATTAACGTTGAGAAGATGAGAAGATAACTCTTAAGAGGAGAGAGTTCATTATGAATCATCATTTTACTGTGTTGTGTCATATCGTACATACAGAGAGCGCCCTCGAGGGCAGATATGAATGTGATTAACTAAGTTAGGCAAGAAATGTGATTGGTTAAGCTTAGGAAAATATATATATATTTTTACCTTTATTTAACTAGGCAAGTCAGCTAAGAACAACATCTTATTTTCAATGACAGCCTAGGAACAGTGGGGTAACTTCAATTCTGTGAGTAGGGCTAGACTATTAACTATCACATTTATTTTTATGGGTGAGTATTGCCCAGGAAGCGTTAACTTAACTGCCGTGGAATTGCTTTTGAGAGCACGGTAGCACCTCCTGGTTGAAACTGCTGTTCAAACTGTGTTCTCTCTCTCTCTCTCTCTCTCGCTCCCTCTCTCTCTCCCTCTCTCTCTCTCTCTCTCTCTCTCTCTCTCTCTCTCTCTCTCTCTCTCTCTCTCTCTCTCTCTCTCTCCTCTCTCTCTCTCTCTCTCTCTCTCTCTCTCTCTCTCTCTCTCTATCTCTCTCTCTCTCTCTCTCTCTCTCTCTCTCTCTCTCTCTCGCTCTCTCTCTCTCTCTCTCTCTCTCTCTCTCTCTCTCTCTCTATCTCTCTCTCTCTCTCTCTCTCTCTCTCTCTCTCTCTCTCTCTCTCTCTCTCTCTCCCTCTCTCTCTCTCTCTCTCTCTCTCTCTCTCTCTCTCTCCCTCTCTCTCTCTCTCTCCCTCTCTCTCTCTCTCTCTCTCTCTCTCTCTCTCTCTCTCTCTCTCTATCTCTCTCTCTCTCTCTCGCTCTCTCTCTCTCTCTCTCTCTCTCTCTCTCTCTCTCTCTCTCTCTCTCCCTCTCTCTCTCTCTCTCTCTCTCTCTCTCTCTCTCTCTCCCTCTCTCTCTCTCTCTCTCTCTCTCTCTCTCTCTCTCTCTCCCTCTCTCTCTCTCTCTCTCTCTCTCTCTCTCTCAAATTCAAATTCAAATTCAAATTCAAGCTGCTTTATTGGCATGAAAAACATTGTGTCAATATTGCCAAAGCAACAATGTATACAATATACATTGTAACAAAATTATAAATGATAGCAAATAATAATATAAAATGGTAGTAAATAATAATACAAAATTAAATACAAAAATAATAACAATAAAATGGTAACAGTCTACAGTAAACATTAATAATTATAGTAATAACAATAATAGTAATAATAAGTAAGTTACTGTTTACTATGCAGATGTTATTATTCAGTGTCCCTCAGGCTATGGCAGGAAAATACATATTTGGCTGCAAGAGGAGCCATTGCTCCTTCGCCCATGAGTATTCTTAGTTTTTCCTCTGGGTTCAATTTGTAAAAATTTGGAATATATGTAGTCATTTCTGTGAATAATGAATCTCTTTGTGAGGAATATTTATCACAGTAAAGGAGAAAGTGCATCTCTGTCTCTACCTCCCCTGTCATGCAGTGACCACATACACGCTCCTCTTTGGGTAGCCATGTCTTTTTATGTCTGCCGGTTTCTATTGCCAATCGGTGGTCACTTAGCCTGTACTTGGTAAGGATCTGTCTCTGCTTCGTATCTCTGACAGAGTAGAGATAATCAGCCAATTCATATTCTCTGTTTAGGGTCAGATAGCAATTTAGTCGGCTTTGGGATTTTGTTTCGTTTTTCCAGTATTGTAAATATGATTCCTTTGATTGGTTCATGATTTTGCTTATTGGAATTCTTTCTTTTGAAGCAGTGCTGGCGTCAGCTTGGTTGGTGAGGTCCAACACCATCTGACTGAGAGGGCTCGTTTCTGGGCTCAGCTCTTGGGCTTGAAGTGCTTTAAATTGCAGACTCGAATTTGGACTTGAATTTAGATGTAGCCAAAATTTTAATGATCTTTTCTGTATTTTCATTATTACTGGAAAACGGCCCAATTCTGCCCTACATGCATTAGTTGGTGTATTTCTCTGGACTTGTAGAATTTTCCGACAGAATTCTGCATGTAGGGCTTCAATTGGATGTTTGTCCCACATTTTAAAATCCAGTTTATTGAGTGGCCCCCAAACCTCACTTCCATAAAGTGCTATTGGTAGGATTACACTGTCAAATATTTTAGTCCAAATTCTAATTGGGATGTTGATTTTGAATAATTTCATTTTTATTGCATACATTGCTCTGCGGGCTTTTTCTTTGAGTGCCTTCACTGCCATATTAAAGTTTCTCGATGCAGATATGGTCAGACCAAGGTAGGTGTAATTTTTTGTGTGTTCAATTAAGGTGTTGTTCAGGGTGAATTTACATTTGTGTTTCTGACATCTGGGTTTTTTTTGGAAAATCATGATTTTAGTTTTTTGGAAATTTACTGCCAGGGCCCAATTATGGCAATATTGCTCCAGAATATTAATGTTTTGTTGAAGACCTTCTTTGGTTGGTGATAGAAGTACCAAGTCATCAGCATATAGCAGGTATTTCACCTCTGTGTCAAATAGTGTGAGTCCTGGGGCTGGAGATTGGTCCAACATGTCTGCTAATTCATTGATATAAATGTTGAAAAGATTTGGACTCAAATTGCAGCCTTGTCTCACACCTCGACATTGTGAAAAAAATTCTGTTCTTTGGTTTTTGATTTTTATTGCACACTTGTTTTCTGTGTACATACATTTTATTAAGTCATACACCTTACCACCAAGCCCACTTTGTAGAATTTTGTAGAATAGCCCTTCATGCCAAATCGAATCAAATGCTTTTTTAAAGTCAATAAAGCAAGCAAAGATTTTGCCCTCTTTTTTTTGGTGGACGTGTTTATTAATTAGTGTGTGTAAGGTGTATATATGGTCAGTAGTGCGATGGTTAGGGAGAAAGCCAATTTGACATTTACTTATTACATTTTTTTCTTGAAGAAAGGTTTGAATTCTTGAATTCAAAATGCTACAGAAAATCTTTCCCAAGTTACTGTTGACGCAAATTCCCCTGTAATTATTGGGGTCTGATTTGTCTCCACTTTTGTGGATAGGGGAGATGAGCCCCTGGTTCCAGACATCAGGGAAGCAGCCAGAAGTTAAAACCATGTTGAACAATTTAAGCACAGCATTTTGCAACTCAGGTGTGCTGTTTTTCAGCATTTCATTTCTGATGTTGTCTACACCACAAGCCTTTTTTGATTTAATAGATTTTAGCTTTTCATTTAGTTCTTGTTGGGTTATTGGGTAATCTAATGGATTTTGGTTGTTTTTAATGACTGATTCAAGGATGTTCAATTTTTCTTTAATTTCTAATTGGTTCTGTTGTAAGTCTTTTTGTGGGATGTTTTTGTATAGATTATCAAAGTAAGTTTTCCAAATTCCTACATCTTGTATGGCTAATTCTTGTGGCTTTGATGTGCTTAAATTGTTCCACATGTCCCAGAACTGATTTTGGTCAATTGCGTTTTCAATTTCATCAAGTGTCTTGTTGGTATAATTCAATTTCTTGCATTTCAGTGTTTGTTTATACTGTTTCAGAGTTTCAAAGTATTCATATCGTAGCTCTGGGTTGTTTTGCTGCTTATGTTTTTTGTTTGACATTTGTCTTAGGTGTTTTCTAATTGTTTTACATTCATTATCAAACCATTTGTCAGAAACATTTTGATTTTTGCTTCTGATGTTGCATTGCTTTGGTTTTCTCAAATTTGCTTTCAATGCTGCTTTTTGGAATATGCAGTTGATGTTTTGAGTAGCTGAATTGACACCATCTTTATTGTTTTGGTACTGTGAGTTATTGAAAAACTGTATAGAGTTCATCATTTCATTTGAGTTCAATGTTTCAATGAATGCCTCTGCACTGTTTGGAGCCCATCTGAACGATTGGTTTATGTTGTAAAGTTTATTGGGCTGTTTTTTTGAATGAATATTGCCAGTTAATTTCTTCAGAAACACGTTGATCTGACTGTGATCTGACAATGGTGTCTGTGGTCTGACAGTGAATGCACTAATGGAGGAGGGGTCAATGTCAGTGATGGCATAATCGACTACACTTGTCCCAAGAGCTGAGCAGTAAGTAAACTGACCTAAAGAGTCCCCTCTGATTCTACCATTAAGCATGTACAGGCCTAAGGCTCGACAGAGATGTACTAACTCTTTTCCATTTTTGTTCAGTATTTGGTCAGGACTGTTTCTATTATTTATAATAGGGCTACTGTACAAGGAGGGGTGTCCAAATATGTGGTGGTTACCTCCCGCATCAGTGTAGTCAGGCTCAGAACCTGTTCTTGCATTGAAATCTCCACAAAGAAGCACTTTACCCTGCGCCTGAAATGTAATGATTTCTGTCTGGAGATTGTCAAAAAACTGATCATCATAATATGATGAATCTGAAGGAGGAGCATAAGCTGCACATATGTATACATCATTGTCACAATAGATTGTACCTTTGTTAAGTTTTAGCCAAATGTGAGTGGTACCTTTTTTCATTTCATTCAGTGCTAAGTCCTGCTTATGCCAAATGATGATTCCACCTGAGTCTCGGCCCCGTTTAACATTTTTATGTTTGATTGATGGTAGTAAACTTTCTCTATAGCCTGAGGGACACTGAGTATCTATGTCTCCACGACACCATGTTTCCAGTAGGATTATGATGTCCTGTCCCTTGATGTTTTTTAATCAATTCTGGATTAGTTGTTTTATAACCAAAATGTGAAGAGTATAGGCCCTGGATATTCCAGCTGATAGTTAATGATCTCATTTATAATAAGTGATATTCACTGGTTTGAGTAAAGTACATCGAAAATAACAAAAAAAATTAAATACTATATATATATATATATATATATATATATATATATATATATATATATATATATATATATATATATATATACATACATATATACATACATACATACATACATACACATATACATACACATATATATACATACATACACATACACATACATACATATATATACATACACATACATATACACACATACACACACACACACACACACACACACTCTCTCTCTCCCTCTCTCTCTCTCTCTCTCTCTCTCTCTCCCTCTCTCTCTCTCTCTCTCTCTCTCTCTCTCTCTCTCTCCCTCTCTCTCTCTCTCTCTCTCTCTCTCTCTCTCTCTCCCTCTCTCTCTCTCTCTGTCTCTCTCTCTCTATCTCTCTCTCTCTCTCTCTCTCTCTCTCTCTCTCTCTCTCTCTCTCTCTCTCTCTCGCTCTCTCTCTCTCTCTCTCTCTCTCCCTCTCTCTCTCTCTCTCTCTCTCTCCCTCTCTCTCTCTCTCTCTCTCTCTCTCTCTCTCTCTCTCTCTCTCTCTCTCTCTCTCTCTCTCCCTCTCTCTCTCTCTCGCTCTCAATTCAAATTCAATTAAGGGCTTTATTGTCATGGGAAGTATGTTTACATTGTCAAAGCAAGTGAAAGAGATAATAATGAAAAGTGATACTCAACAATAAAGTTGGTCAGGTATTCACTGTGTACTGTCTGTTTAGGGTCAGTCACAGTGGTCAGGTATCCACTGTGTACTCTCTGTTTAGGGTCAGTCACTGTGGTCAGGTATTCACTGTGTACTCTCTGTTTACAGACCAGTCACAGTGGTCAGGGGTTGCCACTGTGTACTCTCTATTTAGGGTCAGTCATAGTGGTCAGGTATTCTGCCACTGTGTACTCTCTGTTTAGGGCCAACTATCATTATAGTTAGCTCAGTTTTTTTTTGGTTAATTCTTTCCAATGTGTCAAGTAATAATCTTTTTGTTTTCTCATGATTTGGTTGGGTCTAATTGTGTTGCTGCCTGGTACTCTGTGGGGTCTGTTCACTTTGTGAACATAGCCCCAGGACCAGCTTGCTTAGGGGACTCTTCTCCAGGTTAATCTCTCTGTAGGTGATGGCTTTGTTATATAAGGTTTGGGAATTGCTTCCTTTTAGGTGGTTGTAGAATTTAACGGCTGTTTTCTGGATTTTGATAACTAGCGCGTATCGGCCAAATTCTGCTCTGCATGTGTTATTTGGGGTTGTACACTTGAGGATATTTTTGTAGAATTCTCTCTCTCCCTCTCTCTGCCTCTCTCTCTCTCTCGGCTTCTCTGTGTAATCTGAGGGAAATATGTGTCTTAATATGGTCATACATTTGGCAGGCGGTTAGGAAGTGCAGCTCCGTTTCCACCTCATTTTCTGGGCAGTGTGCACATAGCCAGTCTTCTCTTGAGAGAAGTATATATATATATGCTGTCTATAGCTCTGGACTGGAGCCAATAAATGGATGATGGTGAATCACTGTTTTACTGCAGGGGGTTAAAGTCAGAGATGAAAGGTTAAAAGGAAGACATTGGATTCTTGTTCTTCTCATTCTTGATTTATGGTTGATCATTTATGGTTCTCAGTGTTCCCAGGCATGGAGCCAAAGTGTTTATTGTCACACCAGGGAGCCGATGTTATACTAACACCATTATAAGCACGCCTCAATAATAAGATATACACTCACAGCCTAAAATTCTTCGGTGTTCTACAAGGTGTCGGAAATGTTCCACAGGGATGTTGGTCCATGCTGACGTGATGGCATCACGCAGCTGCTGCTGATTGGACGGTGGAATATTCATGCTGCGAACAGCCCGTTCCGTCTCATCCTAAGGATGTTCTATTTGGGTTGAGGTCTGTGGACTGACCAGGTGTCTGTGGACTGACCAGGTCTGTGGACTGACCAGGTCTGGGTACTGACCAGGTCTGCGACTGACCAGGTCGGGACTGACCAGGTCGGCGACTGACCAGGTCTAAGCGACTGACCAGGTCTGGGACTGACCAGGTCTGGGACTGACCAGGTCTGGCAACTGACCAGGTCTGGGGACTGACCAGGGTCCGGGACTGACCAGGTCTGGGGACTGACCAGGCCACTCAAGTAAACTAAACTCACTGTCATATTCCAGGCAATGTTTTTCCACTCCAACAGTCCAGTGTTGGTGATGGCGTGGCCCACTGGAGCCGGTTCTTCTGGTTTCAGCTGATAGGTGTGGAACCCGGTGTGTCGTCTGCTGCAGTAGCCCATCGTGACAAGAATCGACGAGTTGTGCGTTCTGAGATGTTGTTCTGCCCACCACTGTTGTACTGGCCGCTTATCTGTCTGTTCGTGTTCCGCCTGTTAGCTTGCATGGTCCTTGCCATTCTCCTTCAATCTTTCATCAACGATTTGTTTCCGCCCCCACAGGACGGCCGCTAATCTGGATGTTTGTTGTTGTCGTACCGTTCTCGGTAAACCCAGACACTGTCGTGCGTGAAAACCCCAGGAGAGCGGACATTTTTTTGAGATACTGGATACTGTGACACAGACGATCATACCACGCTCAAAAGGCGCGTAGGTCATTCCTGTTGTCCATTCTAAAGATTCGAACAGTAACTGAATGCCTCGATGCCTGTCTGCCTGCTTTATATAGAAAGCCACGGCCACGTGACTCACTTGCTGTAGGAGCGATCCATTTTTGTGAACGGGGGTGGTGTACCTAATAAACTGGCCTGGTGAGTGTAGATCAGATAGGAACTAGAAGGAAGAATCAGCCTGAACTAGAAGGAAGTAATATATTGTTGTATCTTACCAATGACGTAGGACAGCAACAGATTCCACCCGGTAATAAACGCCAGTAGCTCTCCCACCGTCACATAGCTGTACAGATACGCAGACCCCGTTTTGGGGACGCGGGCCCCGAACTCAGCGTAGCACAAGCCGGCAAAGACAGAGGCCACGGCAGCGATGAAGAAGGATATGATGATGCTGGGACCTGACGACGTCCTAGCAACCTGATAAACATGACAATCAATCAATAACATTGATTTTATAAAGCTCTTTTTCTAGATAGGTTTCTAGATACCCGGCCAAAACCCCAAACAGCTATCAATGCCGAAGCAGAAGCCCATTGGCCAGGGGAAAACTCCCTGAGAAGGAAGCAACCTAAGAAGAAACCTAGAGAGAAACAAACATTTCGGAGTCATCTGAAAATCATGATAGCAAATCATACATTACATTTGTATAGTGACTTTCATTAGATGAGATAGATAGATAGAAATACATCATCTTAAGGAAATTCAAAGTGGATCAGGAGAATTTTAAAGGAGAATTTTAACTTTTTATAAGCAATCTAAAAATAAAAAATATGTAAATGGCATGTTTTCGAAAGGTCCAGACACTGTTTTTTATTCTTACAATTTCACTTTTTTTTTTAAAAATTTTTTTTAACTGCAATTAACTTCCTCATCCCCATTGTGCATTGTATTCCATTGTGTGCAACTCAAGCTGTTTTCCCTATCCAGCTGTTCCATTCTCCGTGTAGACTGCTGCTAGAATGGACGGAGACATATCGCTCGAATCGCAACGTAACGTTGCGGATAAAGTTCGGAATGACACACTTTCGTGTGTACAACATCTAAAGACCTGTATCACTCCACCGAGACCGTTTCCGTTTCTAAAATGACATATTTGGTTGTTTTTGTTCATGTTTTTTTCAGAGCACCCAAACAGCACATCAACAGTGAGCAAGTGAATCGCTGGTTGCGATAAGTTTCTCAAAAACAAGTGAAGTTGCACCCTTTGTGTAACATTCCATTTACATCAAAATGGAGACTTGGCTGTAAAAAAAAACTAATGATCCTTTAAGTGTTGAAGGGTTACGGTGTTAAGTTAATGTGCAAAAGGTGTGCAGGCGACTAAACTAAAATGTTCTTAACGATTGTTTATTTTGTGAGAAGAAGAAAAAAGCACCACATTTGCCAATGTCTTCCTCATTTACCATCAGAGCATCCCCCCTCCTTGCTTTAGGTCAACGTATCGTTCCTGTCAAGAGTCGTTCCTGTCAGTCCTGTGCTGTTGAACCTGCATCAAGGTTAATCCCAAACCGAACCTTCCTGGATATGTTTATTCATTAAAAGTGGAACTCCAGTCTCCTTTTCACCTCATTTAACACCTGATTTACTGAACAAAAGTCACATCTCGATAGGTGGTCCAGGTATCCTCATGACATGGCACAAGAGGGGGGGGGCTTAGCAAGAAGAGAGGCCGATGACATCAGAGGGAACCAATGTTTCTACCCTTAAGGTTACTTACTGTATTTGTACGTGTTGTTTTTCAACAGGAAATGTTCAAAAAATAGTTGGAGTGTGTCTTAACATATATTATTCAACCATTATTTTCTCAGATGGGTGTCACGTTACGTTAAATTGTTACGTTAAATTGTTACGTTGAAGTGTTATGTTAAATTGTTACGTTAAATTGTTACGTTAAATTGTTACGCTGAAGTGTTACGTTGAAGTGTTACGTTGAAGTTTTACGTTAAATTGTTACGTTAAATTGTTACGTTAAATTGTTACGCTGAAGTGTTACGTTGAAGTGTTACGTTGAAGTTTTACTTTAAATTGTTACGTTAAATTGTTACGTTAAATTGTTACCTTGAAGTGTTACGTTGAAGTGTTACGTTGAAGTGTTACGTTGAAGTGTGATGTTGAAGTGTTACGTTGAAGTGTGATGTATGGTTAAGTGTTAAAGTGTTAAAAATGTTAAAAGGTAAAAAGGTGAAGAAAAGATAGAGGATAAGTGCAACTATCAGATATGTATCCATACATCTCCCCAGCTCCCAAGGTAGTCCCTACCCGTAGGGCAACCAACTCAACAGTGTTAAGTTAAAAGAACAAAGAAGAAGTTGTATCCTTACCTCCCCAGAGAGAACGTATACCCCTGCCCCCAGGGTACTCCCCACCCCTAGGGCCACCAGGTCCAGGGTGGTCAGACAGCGGTTGAAAGTGGACTCCTCTCCCTCGGGCTCCAGAGGTTTTCTCCTGGACAGGCTCCGTACAAAGGAGCTCAATAAGTGGCAGGTCATCCTTCTACTAGGGTCAGGGGTTAGGGGTTAGGGGTTGGGGGAAGAAGAGAGGGGAAATGTAATGAGAGAAGGTAGAGAGAGAAAAGGGGATCAGGGAGAGGGGAGTGAGAGAGAAAGAGAGAGAGAGAGAGAGAGAGAGAAAGAGAGAGAGAGAAAGAGAGAGAGAGAGAGAGAGAGAAAGAGAGAGAGAGAGAGAGAGAGAGAGAGAGAGAGAGAGAGAGAGAGAAATGGGGATCAGGGAGAGGGGAGTGAGAGAGAAAGAGAGAGAGAAAGAGAGAGAGAGAGAGAGAGAGAGAGAGAGAGAGAGAGAGAGAGAGAGAGAAAAGGGGATCAGGGAGAGGGGAGTGAGAGAGAAAGAGAGAGAGAGAGAGAGGGAGAGAGAGAGAGAGAGAGAGAGAGAGAGAGAGAGAGAATGGATGAGTGAACATGTTGGTGAATGATTGTCAGATCACCCTTCACACTGAATCATTTATAACTATATGATGTTCAAGAACATTATTTTCTAATGATTTAGCTATTCAAAAGCTACATTAAAGAGAAAAAAACCCCACTGGAATTCAATGTAAAACTGTCTTTACCACATAGTTTATGACATACCTCAAAGTATTTAAAAGATCAGAAGTATAATATCAGAAACGTTATTGATAATGTATCGGTTTCCATGTATTTTATG